>NC_057804.1:397412-403602 GCF_018294505.1 Triticum aestivum
TCTTCAATCGTGGAAATCCATCTGGGATCCCAAAACAGTGAGTAATAGTCCAAGAAACAGGCCAGAATCGACCAAACTGCGAGTCTTTTCGACCAACACGTAAGCATACCTTGGGGTTCGACAACCATGGAAATCGCTTTGGGACCACAAAACTTTGAGTAATAGTGCACGAAACGGGTCAGAATCAACCAAAACCGCGAGTGTTGATGACCGACACTTAAACACGCCCCGGGGTTCGTTAATGGTGGAAATCACACCGGGACGCCAAAACAGTGATTAATAGTCCATGAACTAGGCCAAAATCGGCCAAAATTGTGAGTGTTGATGACCGACATGTAAGCGCATCTCGGGGTTAGTTAATCGTGGAAATCACTCCGGGACCCCAAAGGAGTGATTAATTGTCCGCGAAACGGGCCAGAATCGGCCAAAACTATGAGTGTTGATGACCGACACGTAAGAGCACCTCAGGGTTCAACAACTATGGAAATCGTTTTGGGACCCCAAAACAATGAGTAATAGTCCACGAAACGGGCCAGAATTGACAAAAACCGCGAGTGTTGATGACCGAAACGAAAACGCATCCGGGGTTCTTCAATCGTGGAAATCCATCTGGGATCCCAAAACAGTGAGTAATAGTCCAAGAAACAGGCCAGAATCGACCAACACGTAAGCATACCTTGGGGTTCGACAACCATGGAAATCGCTTTGGGACCACAAAACTTTGAGTAATAGTCCACGAAACGGGTCAGAATCAACCAAAACCGCGAGTGTTGATGACCGACACTTAAACACGCCCCGGGGTTCGTTAATGGTGGAAATCACACCGGGACGCCAAAACAGTGATTAATAGTCCATGAACTAGGCCAGAATCGGCCAAAATTGTGAGTGTTGATGATCGACATGTAAGCGCATCCCGGGGTTAGTTAATCGTGGAAATCACTCCGGGACCCCAACGGAGTGATTAATAGTCCACGAAACGGGCCAGAATCGGCCAAAACTATGAGTGTTGATGACTAACACGTAAGAGCACCTCAGGGTTCAACAACTATGGAAATCGTTTTGGGACCCCAAAACAATGAGTAATAGTCCACGAAACGGGTCAGAATCGACCAAAACCGCGAGTGTTGATGACCGACACGTAAACGCGCCCCGGGGTTCATTAATGTTGGAAATCACTCCGCGACGCCAAAACAGTGAGTAATAGTCCACGAAACGGGCCAGAATCGGCCGAAACAATGAGTGTTGATGACCGACATGTATGAGCACCTTGGGGTTCAACAACAATGGAAATCGATTCAGGAACCGCAAAACGGCGAGTAATAGTCCATGAAACGGGTCAGAATCGACAAAAACCGCGAGTGTTGATGACCGACATGTAAGTGCACCCCGGGTTAGTTAATCATGGAAATCACTCCGGGACCCCAAAGGAGTGTTTAATAGTCCACGAAACGGGCCAAAATCGGCCAAAACTATGAGTGTTGATGACCGACACGTAAGAGCACCTCAGGGTTCAACAACTATTGAAATCGTTGGGACACCAAAACAATGAGTAATAGTCCATGAAATGGGCCAGAATTGACAAAAACCGCGAGTGTTGATGACCGAAACGAAAACGCATCCGGGGTTCGTCAATCGTGGAAATCCGTCCGGGATCCCAAAACTGAGTAATAGTCCAAGAAACGGGCCAGAATCAACCAAACTCCGAGTCTTGACGACCAACACGTAAGCATACCTTGGGGTTCGACAACCATGGAAATCGCTTTGGGACCACAAAACGTTGAGTAATAGTCCACGAAATGGGTCAGAATCAACCAAAACCGCGCGTGTTGATGACCGACACTTAAACACGCCCTGGGGTTCGTCAATGGTGGAAATCACACCGGGACGCCAAAACAGTGAGTAATAGTCCACGAACCAGGCCAGAATCGGCCAAAATTGTGAGTGTTGATGACCGACATGTAAGCGCATCTCGGGGTTAGTTAATCGTGGAAATCACTCCGGGACCCCAAAGGAGTGATTAATTGTCCGCGAAACGGGCCAGAATCGGCCAAAACTATGAGTGTTGATGACCGACACGTAAGAGCACCTCAGGGTTCAACAACTATGGAAATCGTTTTGGGACCCCAAAACAATGAGTAATAGTCCACGAAACGGGCCAGAATTGACAAAAACCGCGAGTGTTGATGACCGAAACGAAAACGCATCCGGGGTTCTTCAATCGTGGAAATCCATCTGGGATCCCAAAACAGTGAGTAATAGTCCAAGAAACAGGCCAGAATCGACCAAACTGCGAGTCTTTTCGACCAACACGTAAGCATACCTTGGGGTTCGACAACCATGGAAATCGCTTTGGGACCACAAAACTTTGAGTAATAGTCCACGAAACGGGTCAGAATCAACCAAAACCGCGAGTGTTGATGACCGACACTTAAACACGCCCCGGGGTTCGTTAATGGTGGAAATCACACCGGGACGCCAAAACAGTGATTAATAGTCCATGAACTAGGCCAGAATCGGCCAAAATTGTGAGTGTTGATGATCGACATGTAAGCGCATCCCGGGGTTAGTTAATCGTGGAAATCACTCCGGGACCCCAACGGAGTGATTAATAGTCCACGAAACGGGCCAGAATCGGCCAAAACTATGAGTGTTGATGACTAACACGTAAGAGCACCTCAGGGTTCAACAACTATGGAAATCGTTTTGGGACCCCAAAACAATGAGTAATAGTCCACGAAACGGGTCAGAATCGACCAAAACCGCGAGTGTTGATGACCGACACGTAAACACGCCCCGGGGTTCATTAATGTTGGAAATCACTCCGGGACGCCAAAACAGTGAGTAATAGTCCACGAAACGGGCCAGAATCGGCCGAAACAATGAGTGTTGATGACCGACATGTATGAGCACCTTGGGGTTCAACAACAATGGAAATCGATTCGGGAACCCCAAAACGGCGAGTAATAGTCCATGAAACGGGTCAGAATCGACAAAAACCGCGAGTGTTGATGACCGACATGTAAGTGCACCCCGGGGTTAGTTAATCATGGAAATCACTCCGGGACCCCAAAGGAGTGTTTAATAGTCCACGAAACGGGCCAAAATCGGCCAAAACTATGAGTGTTGATGACCGACACGTAAGAGCACCTCAGGGTTCAACAACTATTGAAATCGTTGGGACACCAAAACAATGAGTAATAGTCCATGAAATGGGCCAAAATTGACAAAAACTGCGAGTGTTGATGACCGAAACGAAAACGCATCCGGGGTTCGTCAATCGTGGAAATCCGTCCGGGATCCCAAAACTGAGTAATAGTCCAAGAAACGGGCCAGAATCGACCAAAATGCGAGTCTTGACGACCAACACGTAAGCATACCTTGGGGTTCGACAACCATGGAAATCGCTTTGGGACCACAAAACGTTGAGTAATAGTCCACGAAATGGGTCAGAATCAACCAAAACCGCGCGTGTTGATGACCGACACTTAAACACGCCCTGGGGTTCGTCAATGGTGGAAATCACACCGGGACGCCAAAACAGTGAGTAATAGTCCACGAACCAGGCCAGAATCGGCCAAAATTGTGAGTGTTGATGACCGACATGTAAGCGCATCTCGGGGTTAGTTAATCGTGGAAATCACTCCGGGACCCCAAAGGAGTGATTAATTGTCCGCGAAACGGGCCAGAATCGGCCAAAACTATGAGTGTTGATGACCGACACGTAAGAGCACCTCAGGGTTCAACAACTATGGAAATCGTTTTGGGACCCCAAAACAGTGAGTAATAGTCCACGAAACGGGCCAGAATTGACAAAAACCGCGAGTGTTGATGACCGAAACGAAAACGCATCCGGGGTTCTTCAATCGTGGAAATCCATCTGGGATCCCAAAACAGTGAGTAATAGTCCAAGAAACAGGCCAGAATCGACCAAACTGCGAGTCTTTTCGACCAACACGTAAGCATACCTTGGGGTTCGACAACCATGGAAATCGCTTTGGGACCACAAAACTTTGAGTAATAGTGCACGAAACGGGTCAGAATCAACCAAAACCGCGAGTGTTGATGACCGACACTTAAACACGCCCCGGGGTTCGTTAATGGTGGAAATCACACCGGGACGCCAAAACAGTGATTAATAGTCCATGAACTAGGCCAAAATCGGCCAAAATTGTGAGTGTTGATGACCGACATGTAAGCGCATCTCGGGGTTAGTTAATCGTGGAAATCACTCCGGGACCCCAAAGGAGTGATTAATTGTCCGCGAAACGGGCCAGAATCGGCCAAAACTATGAGTGTTGATGACCGACACGTAAGAGCACCTCAGGGTTCAACAACTATGGAAATCGTTTTGGGACCCCAAAACAATGAGTAATAGTCCACGAAACGGGCCAGAATTGACAAAAACCGCGAGTGTTGATGACCGAAACGAAAACGCATCCGGGGTTCTTCAATCGTGGAAATCCATCTGGGATCCCAAAACAGTGAGTAATAGTCCAAGAAACAGGCCAGAATCGACCAAACTGCGAGTCTTTTCGACCAACACGTAAGCATACCTTGGGGTTCGACAACCATGGAAATCGCTTTGGGACCACAAAACTTTGAGTAATAGTCCACGAAACGGGTCAGAATCAACCAAAACCGCGAGTGTTGATGACCGACACTTAAACACGCCCCGGGGTTCGTTAATGGTGGAAATCACACCGGGACGCCAAAACAGTGATTAATAGTCCATGAACTAGGCCAGAATCGGCCAAAATTGTGAGTGTTGATGATCGACATGTAAGCGCATCCCGGGGTTAGTTAATCGTGGAAATCACTCCGGGACCCCAACGGAGTGATTAATAGTCCACGAAACGGGCCAGAATCGGCCAAAACTATGAGTGTTGATGACTAACACGTAAGAGCACCTCAGGGTTCAACAACTATGGAAATCGTTTTGGGACCCCAAAACAATGAGTAATAGTCCACGAAACGGGTCAGAATCGACCAAAACCGCGAGTGTTGATGACCGACACGTAAACGCGCCCCGGGGTTCATTAATGTTGGAAATCACTCCGGGACGCCAAAACAGTGAGTAATAGTCCACGAAACGGGCCAGAATCGGCCGAAACAATGAGTGTTGATGACCGCCATGTATGAGGACCTTGGGGTTCAACAACAATGGAAATCGATTCGGGAACCCCAAAACGGCGAGTAATAGTCCATGAAACGGGTCAGAATCGACAAAAACCGCGAGTGTTGATGACCGACATGTAAGTGCACCCCGGGGTTAGTTAATCATGGAAATCACTCCGGGACCCCAAAGGAGTGTTTAATAGTCCACGAAACGGGCCAAAATCGGCCAAAACTATGAGTGTTGATGACCGACACGTAAGAGCACCTCAGGGTTCAACAACTATTGAAATCGTTGGGACACCAAAACAATGAGTAACAGTCCATGAAATGGGCCAGAATTGACAAAAACCGCGAGTGTTGATGACCGAAACGAAAACGCATCTGGGGTTCGTCAATCGTGGAAATCCGTCCGGGATCCCAAAACTGAGTAATAGTCCAAGAAACGGGCCAGAATCGACCAAACTGCGAGTCTTGACGACCAACACGTAAGCATACCTTGGGGTTCGACAACCATGGAAATCGCTTTGGGACCACAAAACGTTGAGTAATAGTCCACGAAATGGGTCAGAATCAACCAAAACCGCGCGTGTTGATGACCGACACTTAAACACGCCCTGGGGTTCGTCAATGGTGGAAATCACACCGGGACGCCAAAACAGTGAGTAATAGTCCACGAACCAGGCCAGAATCGGCCAAAATTGTGAGTGTTGATGACCGACATGTAAGCGCATCTCGGGGTTAGTTAATCGTGGAAATCACTCCGGGACCCCAAAGGTGTGATTAATTGTCCGCGAAACGGGCCAGAATCGGCCAAAACTATGAGTGTTGATGACCGACACGTAAGAGCACCTCAGGGTTCAACAACTATGGAAATCGTTTTGGGACCCCAAAACAATGAGTAATAGTCCACGAAACGGGCCAGAATTGACAAAAACCGCGAGTGTTGATGACCGAAACGAAAACGCATCCGGGGTTCTTCAATCGTGGAAATCCATCTGGGATCCCAAAACAGTGAGTAATAGTCCAAGAAACAGGCCAGAATCGACCAAACTGCGAGTCTTTTCGACCAACACGT
>NC_057804.1:403612-404420 GCF_018294505.1 Triticum aestivum
GAAACGGGCCAGAATTGACAAAAACCGCGAGTGTTGATGACCGAAACGAAGACGCATCCGGGGTTCTTCAATCGTGGAAATCCATCTGGGATCCCAAAACAGTGAGTAATAGTCCAAGAAACAGGCCAGAATCGACCAAACTGCGAGTCTTTTCGACCAACACGTAAGCATACCTTGGGGTTCGACAACCATGGAAATCTCTTTGGGACCACAAAACTTTGAGTAATAGTCCACGAAACGGGTCAGAATCAACCAAAACCGCGAGTGTTGATGACCGACACTTAAACACGCCCCGGGGTTCGTTAATGGTGGAAATCACACCGGGACGCCAAAACAGTGATTAATAGTCCATGAACTAGGCCAGAATCGGCCAAAATTGTGAGTGTTGATGATCGACATGTATGCGCATCCCGGGGTTAGTTAATCGTGGAAATCACTCCGGGACCCCAATGGAGTGATTAATAGTCCACGAAACGGGCCAGAATCGGCCAAAACTATGAGTGTTGATGACTAACACGTAAGAGCACCTCAGGGTTCAACAACTATGGAAATCGTTTTGGGACCCCAAAACAATGAGTAATAGTCCACGAAACGGGTCAGAATCGACCAAAACCGCGAGTGTTGATGACCGACACGTAAACGCGCCCCGGGGTTCATTAATGTTGGAAATCACTCCGGGACGCCAAAACAGTGAGTAATAGTCCACGAAACGGGCCAGAATCGGCCAAAACAATGAGTGTTGATGACCGACATGTATGAGCACCTTGGGGTTCAACAACAATGGAAATCGATTCGGGAACCCCAAAAC
>NC_057804.1:404520-406318 GCF_018294505.1 Triticum aestivum
ACAAAACCCGTGAGTGTTGATGACCGACACGTAAACGCACCCCAGGGTTCGTTAATGGTGGAAATCACTCCGGGACGCCAAAGCAGTGAGTAATAGTCCACGAACCGGGCCAGAATCAGCCGAAACTGTGAATGTTGATGACCGACATGTAAGCGCACCTCGAGGTTCGTTAATCGTTGAAATCACTTCTGGACCCGAAAATAGTGCGTAATAGTCTATGAAACGGGCCAGAATCAGCTAAAACTGTGAGTGTTGATGACAGACACGTAAGCGCACCCTGGGGTTCGTTAATCATGGAAATCACTCTGGGAGCCCAAAACAGTGAGTAATAGTCCACGAAATGGGTCAGAATCGGCCAAAACTGTGAGTGTTGATGACCGACAAGTAAGCGCACCCCGGGGTTAGTTAATCGTGGAAATCACTCCGGGAACCCAAAGGAGTGATTAATAGTCCATGAAACGGGCTAGAATCGGCCAAAACTATGAGTGTTGATGACCGACACGTAAGAGCACCTCAGGGTTCAACAACTGTGGAAATCGTTTTGGGACCCCAAAACAATGAGTAATAGTCCATGAAACGCGCCAGAATTGACAAAAACCGCGAGTGTTGATGACCGAAACAAAAACGCATCCGGGGTTCGTCAATCGTTGAAATCCGTTCGTGATCCCAAAACTGAGTAATAGTCCAAGGAACGGGCCAGAATCGACCAAACTGCGAGTCTTGACGACCAACACGTAAGCACACGTTGGGGTTTGACAACCATGGAAATTGCTTTGGGACCACAAAACATTGAGTAATAGTCCACGAAACGGGTCAGAATCGACCAAAACTGCGAGTGTTGATAACCGACACGTAAACACGCCCCGGGGTTCGTTAATGGTGGAAATCACACCGGGATGCCAAAATAGTGAGTAATAGTCCACGAACCAAGCCAGAATCGGCCAAAACTGTGAGTGTTGATGACCGACATGTAAGCGCATCCCCTGGTTAGTTAATCGTGGAAATCACTCCGGGATCCCTAAGGAGTGATTAATAGTCCACGAAACGGGCCAGAATCGGCCAAAACTATGAGTGTTGATGACCGACACATAAGAGCACCTCAGGGTTCAACAACTATGGAAATCATTTTGGGACCCCAAAACAATGAGTAATAGTCCACGAAACGGGCCAGAATTGACAAAAACCGCGAGTGTTGATGACCGAAACGAAAACGCATCCGGGGTTCGTCAATCGTGGAAATCCGTCTGGGATCCCAAAACTGAGTAATAGTCCAAGAAACGGGCTAGAATTGACCAAGCTGCGAGTCTTGACGACTAACACGTAAGCATACCTTGGGGTTCGACAACCATGGAAATCGCTTTGGGACCACAAAACATTGAGTAATAGTCCACGAAACGGGTCAGAATCAACCAAAACCACGACTGTTGATGACCGACACTTAAACACGCCCCGGGGTTCGTTAATGGTGGAAATCACACCGGGACGCCAAAACAATGATTAATAGTCCATGAACCAGGCCAGAATCAGCCAAAATTGTGAGTGTTGATGACCGACATGTAAGCGCATCCCGGGGTTAGTTAATCGTGGAAATCACTCCGGGACCCCAACAGAGTGATTAATAGTCCATGAAACGGGCCAGAATCGGCCAAAACTATGAGTGTTGATGACCGACACGTAAGAGCACCTCAGGGTTCAACAACTATGGAAATCGTTTTGGGACCCCAAAATAATGAGTAATAGTCCACGAAACGGGTCAGAATCGACCAAAACCGCGAGTGTTGATGACCGACACGTAAAC
>NC_057804.1:406589-408141 GCF_018294505.1 Triticum aestivum
ACAGTGAGTAATAGTCCACGAAACGGGCCAGAATCGGCCGAAACTATGAGTGTTGATGACCGACACATATGACCACCTTGGGGTTCAACAACAATGGAAATCGATTCGGGAACCCCAAAACGGCGAGTAATAGTCCATGAAACGGGTCAGAATCGACAAAAACCGCGAGTGTTGATGACCGACATGTAAGCACACCCCGGGGTTAGTTAATCATGGAAATCACTCCGGGACCACAAAGGAGTGATTAATAGTCCACGAAACGGGCCAGAATCGGCCAAAACTACGAGTGTTGATGACCGACACGTAAGAGCACCTCAGGGTTCAACAACTATTGAAATCGTTTTGGGACACCAAAACAATGAGTAATAGTCCACGAAACGGGCCAGAATTGACAAAAACTGCGAGTGTTGATGACCGAAACGAAAACGCTTCCGGGGTTTGTCAATCGTGGAAATCCGTCCAGGATCCCAAAACTGAGTAATAGTCCAAGAAATGGGCCAGAATCGACCAAACTGCGAGTCTTTACGACCAACACGTAAGCATACCTTGGGGTTAGACAACCATGGAAATCTCTTTGGGACCACAAAAGGTTGAGTAATAGTCCACGAAATAGGTCAGAATCGACCAAAACTGCGAGTGTTGATGACCGACACGTAAACATGCCCCGGGGTTCGTTAATGGTGGAAATCACACCGGGACGGCAAAATAGTGAGTAATAGTCCACGAACCAGGCCAGAATCGGCCAAAACTGTGAGCGTTGATGACCGACATGTAAGCGCATCCCGGGGTTAGTTAATCGTGGAAATCACTCCGGGACCCCAAAGGAGTGATTAATAGTCCACGAAACGGGCCAGAATCGGCCAAAACTATGAGTGTTGATGACCGACAATGTAAAAGCACCTCAGGGTTCAACAACTATGGAAATCGTTTTGGGACCCCAAAACAATGAGTAATAGTCCACGAAACGGGCCAGAATTGACAAAAACTGCGAGTGTTGATGACCGAAACGAAAACGCATCCGGGGTTCGTCAATCGTGGAAATCCGTCTGGGATCCCAAAACTGAGTAATAGTCCAAGAAACGGGCCAGAATCGACCAAACTGCGAGTCTTGACGACCAACACGTAAGCATACCTTGGGGTTCGACAACCATGGAAATCGCTTTGGGGCCACAAAACGTTGAGTAATAGTCCACGAAACGGGTCAGAATCAACCAAAACCGCGAGTGTTGATGACCGACACTTAAACACGCCTCGGGGTTCGTTAATGGTGGAAATCACACCGGGACGCCAAAACAGTGATTAATAGTCCATGAACCAGGCCAAAATCAGCCAAAATTGTGAGTGTTGATGACCAACATGTAAGCGCATTCCGGGGTTAGTTAATCGTGGAAACCACTCTGGGACCCCAACGGAGTGATTAGTAGTCCACGAAACGGGCCAGAATCGGCCAAAACTATGAGTGTTGATGACCGACACGTAAGAGCACCTTAGGGTTCAACAACTATGGAGATCGTTTTGGGACCCCAAAACAACACGAAACGGGTCAGAATCA
>NC_057804.1:409003-410582 GCF_018294505.1 Triticum aestivum
GAGTCTTGATGACCAACACGTAAGCACACGTTGGGGTTCGACAACCATGGAAATTGCTTTGGGACCACAAAACATTGAGTAATAGTCCACGAAACGGGTCAGAATCGACCAAAACTGCGAGTGTTGATAACCGACACGTAAACACGCCCCGGGGTTCGTTAATGGTGGAAATCACACCGGGATGCCAAAATAGTGAGTAATAGTCCACGAACCAGGCCAGAATCGGCCAAAACTGTGAGTGTTGATGACCGGCATGTAAGCGCATCCCCTGGTTAGTTAATCGTGGAAATCACTCCGGGATCCCTAAGGAGTGATTAATAGTCCACGAAACGGGCCAGAATCGGCCAAAACTATGAGTGTTGATGACCGACACATAAGAGCACCTCAGGGTTCAACAACTATGGAAATCATTTTGGGACCCCAAAACAATGAGTAATAGTCCACGAAACGGGCCAGAATTGACAAAAACCGCGAGTGTTGATGACCGAAACGAAAACGCATCCGGGGTTCGTCAATCGTGGAAATCCGTCTGGGATCCCAAAACTGAGTAATAGTCCAAGAAATGGGCTAGAATTGACCAAGCTGCGAGTCTTGACGACTAACACGTAAGCATACCTTGGGGTTCGACAACCATGGAAATCGCTTTGGGACCACAAAACATTGAGTAATAGTCCACGAAACGGGTCAGAATCAACCAAAACCACGAGTGTTGATGACCGACACTTAAACATGCCCCGGGGTTCGTTAATGGTGGAAATCACACCGGGACGCCAAAACAATGATTAATAGTCCATGAACCAGGCCAGAATCAGCCAAAATTGTGAGTGTTGATGACCGACATGTAAGCGCATCCCGGGGTTAGTTAATCGTGGAAATCACTCCGGGACCCCAACAGAGTGATTAATAGTCCATGAAACGGGCCAGAATCGGCCAAAACTATGAGTGTTGATGACCGACACGTAAGAGCACCTCAGGGTTCAACAACTATGGAAATCGTTTTGGGACCCCAAAACAATGAGTAATAGTCCATGAAACGGGTCAGAATCGACCAAAACCGCGAGTGTTGATGACCGACACTTAAACACGCCTCGGGGTTCGTTAATGGTGGAAATCACACCGGGACGCCAAAACAGTGATTAATAGTCCATGAACCAAGCCAAAATCAGCCAAAATTGTGAGTGTTGATGACCAACATGTAAGCGCATTCCGGGGTTAGTTAATCGTGGAAATCACTCTGGGACCCCAACGGAGTGATTAGTAGTCCACGAAACGGGCCAGAATCGGCCAAAACTATGAGTGTTGATGACCGACACGTAAGAGCACCTTAGGGTTCAACAACTATGGAAATCGTTTTGGGACCCCAAAACAACACGAAACGGGTCAGAATCGACCAAAACTGCGAGTGTTGATGACCGACACGTAAACACGCCCCGGGGTTCGTTAATGGTGGAAATCACACCGGGACGGCAAAATAGTGAGTAATAGTCCACGAACCAGGCCAGAATCGGCCAAAACTGTGAGTGTTGATGACCGACATGTAAGCGCATCCCGGGGTTAGTTAATCGTGGAAATCACTCCG
>NC_057804.1:411389-411723 GCF_018294505.1 Triticum aestivum
TTAGTAGTCCACGAAACGGGCCAGAATCGGCCAAAACTATGAGTGTTGATGACCGACACGTAAGAGCACCTTAGGGTTCAAAAACTATGGAAATCGTTTTGGGACCCCAAAACAACACGAAACGGGTCAGAATCGACCAAAACCGCGAGTGTTGATGACCGACACGTAAACACGCCCCGGGGTTCGTTAATGGTGGAAATCACACCGGGACGGCAAAATAGTGAGTAATAGTCCACGAACCAGGCCAGAATCGGCCAAAACTGTGAGTGTTGATGACCGACATGTAAGCGCATCCCGGGGTTAGTTAATCGTGGAAATCACTCCGGGACCCCAA
>NC_057804.1:412328-413529 GCF_018294505.1 Triticum aestivum
ACAGTGAGTAATAGTCCACGAAACGGGCCAGAATCGGCCGAAACTATGAGTGTTGATGACCGACACATATGACCACCTTGGGGTTCAACAACAATGGAAATCGATTCGGGAACCCCAAAACGGCGAGTAATAGTCCATGAAACGGGTCAGAATCGACAAAAACCGCGAGTGTTGATGACCGACATGTAAGCGCACCCCGGGGTTAGTTAATCATGGAAATCACTCCGGGACCCCAAAGGAGTGATTAATAGTCCACGAAACGGGCCAGAATCGGCCAAAACTACGAGTGTTGATGACCGACACGTAAGAGCACCTCAGGGTTCAACAACTATTGAAATCGTTTTGGGACCCCAAAACAATGAGTAATAGTCCATGAAACGGGCCAGAATTGACAAAAACTGCGAGTGTTGATGACCGAAACGAAAACGCATCCGGGGTTTGTCAATCGTGGAAATTCGTCCAGGATCCCAAAACTGAGTAATAGTCCAAGAAACGGGCCAGAATCGACCAAACTGCGAGTCTTGACGACCAACACGTAAGCATACCTTGGGGTTCGACAACCATGGAAATCGCTTTGGGGCCACAAAACGTTGAGTAATAGTCCACGAAACGGGTCAGAATCAACCAAAACCGCGAGTGTTGATGACCGACACTTAAACACGCCCCGGGGTTCGTTAATGGTGGAAATCACACCGGGACGCCAAAACAGTGATTAATAGTCCATGAACCAGGCCAAACTCAGCCAAAATTGTGAGTGTTGATGACCAACATGTAAGCGCATTCCGGGGTTAGTTAATCGTGGAAATCACTCTGGGACCCCAACGGAGTGATTAGTAGTCCACGAAACGGGCCAGAATCGGCCAAAACTATGAGTGTTGATGACCGACACGTAAGAGCACCTTAGGGTTCAACAACTATGGAAATCGTTTTGGGACCCCAAAACAACACGAAACGGGTCAGAATCGACCAAAACCGCGAGTGTTGATGACCGACACGTAAACACGCCCCGTGGTTCGTTAATGGTGGAAATCACACCGGGACGGCAAAATAGTGAGTAATAGTCCACGAACCAGGCCAGAATCGGCCAAAACTGTGAGTGTTGATGACCGACATGTAAGCGCATCCCGGGGTTAGTTAATCGTGGAAATCACTCCGGGACCCCAAAGGAGTGATAATAGTCCACGAAACGGGCCAGAATCGG
>NC_057804.1:413571-415622 GCF_018294505.1 Triticum aestivum
TTAGTAGTCCACGAAACGGGCCAGAATCGGCCAAAACTATGAGTGTTGATGACCGACACGTAAGAGCACCTTAGGGTTCAACAACTATGGAAATCGTTTTGGGACCCCAAAACAACACGAAACGGGTCAGAATCGACCAAAACCGCGAGTGTTGATGACCGACACGTAAACACGCCCCGGGGTTCGTTAATGGTGGAAATCACACCGGGACGGCAAAATAGTGAGTAATAGTCCACGAACCAGGCCAGAATCGGCCAAAACTGTGAGTGTTGATGACCGACATGTAAGCGCATCCCGGGGTTAGTTAATCGTGGAAATCACTCCGGGACCCCAAAGGAGTGATAATAGTCCACGAAACGGGCCAGAATCGGCCAAAACTATGAGTGTTGATGACCGACAAGTAAGCGCACCCCGGGGTTAGTTAATCGTGGAAATCACTCCGGGAACCCAAAGGAGTGATTAATAGTCCATGACACGGGCTAGAATCGGCCAAAACTATGAGTGTTGATGACCGACACGTAAGAGCACCTCAGGGTTCAACAACTATGGAAATCGTTTTGGGACCCCAAAACAATGAGTAATAGTCCATGAAACGGGCCAGAATTGACAAAAACCGCGAGTGTTGATGACCGAAACAAAAACGCATCCGGGGTTCGTCAATCGTTGAAATCCGTTCGTGATCCCAAAACTGAGTAATAGTCCAAGGAACGGGCCAGAATCGACCAAACTGCGAGTCTTGATGACCAACACGTAAGCACACGTTGGGGTTCGACAACCATGGAAATTGCTTTGGGACCACAAAACATTGAGTAATAGTCCACGAAACGGGTCAGAATCGACCAAAACTGCGAGTGTTGATAACCGACACGTAAACACGCCCCGGGGTTCGTTAATGGTGGAAATCACACCGGGATGCCAAAATAGTGAGTAATAGTCCACGAACCAGGCCAGAATCGGCCAAAACTGTGAGTGTTGATGACCGGCATGTAAGCGCATCCCCTGGTTAGTTAATCGTGGAAATCACTCCGGGATCCCTAAGGAGTGATTAATAGTCCACGAAACGGGCCAGAATCGGCCAAAACTATGAGTGTTGATGACCGACACATAAGAGCACCTCAGGGTTCAACAACTATGGAAATCATGTTGGGACCCCAAAACAATGAGTAATAGTCCACGAAACGGGCCAGAATTGACAAAAACCGCGAGTGTTGATGACCGAAACGAAAACGCATCCGGGGTTCGTCAATCGTGGAAATCCGTCTGGGATCCCAAAACTGAGTAATAGTCCAAGAAACGGGCTAGAATTGACCAAGCTGCGAGTCTTGACGACTAACACGTAAGCATACCTTGGGGTTCAACAACCATGGAAATCGCTTTGGGACCACAAAACATTGAGTAATAGTCCACGAAACGGGTCAGAATCAACCAAAACCACGAGTGTTGATGACCGACACTTAAACACGCCCCGGGGTTCGTTAATGGTGGAAATCACACCGGGACGCCAAAACAATGATTAATAGTCCATGAACCAGGCCAGAATCAGCCAAAATTGTGAGTGTTGATGACCGACATGTAAGCGCATCCCGGGGTTAGTTAATCGTGGAAATCACTCCGGGACCCCAACAGAGTGATTAATAGTCCATGAAACGGGCCAGAATCGGCCAAAACTATGAGTGTTGATGACCGACACGTAAGAGCACCTCAGGGTTCAACAACTATGGAAATCGTTTTGGGACCCCAAAATAATGAGTAATAGTCCACGAAACGGGTCAGAATCGACCAAAACCGCGAGTGTTGATGACCGACACGTAAACACGCCCCGGGGTTCGTTAATGTTGGAAATCACTCCGGGACGCCAAAACAGTGAGTAATAGTCCACGAAACGGGCCAGAATCGGCCGAAACTATGAGTGTTGATGACCGACACATATGACCACCTTGGGGTTCAACAACAATGGAAATCGATTCGGGAACCCCAAAACGGCGAGTAATAGTCCATGAAACGGGTCAGAATCGACAAAAACCGCGAGTGTTGATGACCGACATGTAAGC
>NC_057804.1:415632-417579 GCF_018294505.1 Triticum aestivum
GAGTCTTGATGACCAACACGTAAGCACACGTTGGGGTTCGACAACCATGGAAATTGCTTTGGGACCACAAAACATTGAGTAATAGTCCACGAAACGGGTCAGAATCGACCAAAACTGCGAGTGTTGATAACCGACACGTAAACACGCCCCGGGGTTCGTTAATGGTGGAAATCACACCGGGATGCCAAAATAGTGAGTAATAGTCCACGAACCAGGCCAGAATCGGCCAAAACTGTGAGTGTTGATGACCGGCATGTAAGCGCATCCCCTGGTTAGTTAATCGTGGAAATCACTCCGGGATCCCTAAGGAGTGATTAATAGTCCACGAAACGGGCCAGAATCGGCCAAAACTATGAGTGTTGATGACCGACACATAAGAGCACCTCAGGGTTCAACAACTATGGAAATCATTTTGGGACCCCAAAACAATGAGTAATAGTCCACGAAACGGGCCAGAATTGACAAAAACCGCGAGTGTTGATGACCGAAACGAAAACGCATCCGGGGTTCGTCAATCGTGGAAATCCGTCTGGGATCCCAAAACTGAGTAATAGTCCAAGAAACGGGCTAGAATTGACCAAGCTGCGAGTCTTGACGACTAACACGTAAGCATACCTTGGGGTTCGACAACCATGGAAATCGCTTTGGGACCACAAAACATTGAGTAATAGTCCACGAAACGGGTCAGAATCAACCGAAACCACGAGTGTTGATGACCGACACTTAAACACGCCCCGGGGTTCGTTAATGGTGGAAATCACACCGGGACGCCAAAACGATGATTAATAGTCCATGAACCAGGCCAGAATCAGCCAAAATTGTGAGTGTTGATGACCGACATGTAAGCGCATCCCGGGGTTAGTTAATCGTGGAAATCACTCCGGGATTGTCCATGAAACGGGCCAGAATCGGGCAAAACTATGAGTGTTGATGACCGACACGTAAGAGCACCTCAGGGTTCAACAACTATGGAAATCGTTTTGGGACCCCAAAATAATGAGTAACAGTCCACGAAACGGGTCTGAATCGACCAAAACCGCGAGTGTTGATGACCGACACATAAACACGCCCCGGGGTTCGTTAATGTTGGAAATCACTCCGGGACGCCAAAACAGTGAGTAATAGTCCACGAAACGGGCCAGAATCGGCCGAAACTATGAGTGTTGATGACCGACACATATGAGCACCTTGGGGTTCAACAACAATGGAAATCGATTCGGGAACCCCAAAACGGCGAGTAATAGTCCATGAAACGGGTCAGAATCGACAAAAACCGCGAGTGTTGATGACCGACATGTAAGCGCACCCCGGGGTTAGTTAATCATGGAAATCACTCCGGGACCCCAAAGGAGTGATTAATAGTCCACGAAACGGTCCAGAATCGGCCAAAACTACGAGTGTTGATGACCGACACGTAAGAGCACCTCAGGGTTCAACAACTATTGAAATCGTTTTGGGACCCCAAAACAATGAGTAATAGTCCACGAAACGGGCCAGAATTGACAAAAACTGCGAGTGTTGATGACCGAAACGAAAACGCATCCGGGGTTTGTCAATCGTGGAAATCCGTCCAGGATCCCAAAACTGAGTAATAGTCCAAGAAACGGGCCAGAATCGACCAAACTGCGAGTCTTTACGACCAACACGTAAGCATACCTTGGGGTTCGACAACCATGGAAATCGCTTTGCGGCCACAAAACGTTGAGTAATAGTCCACGAAACGGGTCAGAATCATCCAAAACTGCGAGTGTTGATGACCGACACGTAAACATGCCCCGGGGTTCGTTAATGGTGGAAATCACACCGGGACGGCAAAATAGTGAGTAATAGTCCACGAACCAGGCCAGAATCGGCCAAAACTGTGAGTGTTGATGACCAACATGTAAGCGCATCCCGGGGTTAGTTAATCGTGGAAATCACTCCGGGACCCCAAAGGAGTGATTAATA
>NC_057804.1:417589-419163 GCF_018294505.1 Triticum aestivum
ACAGTGAGTAATAGTCCACGAAACGGGCCAGAATCGGCCGAAACTATGAGTGTTGATGACCGACACATATGACCACCTTGGGGTTCAACAACAATGGAAATCGATTCGGGAACCCCAAAACGGCGAGTAATAGTCCATGAAACGGGTCAGAATCGACAAAAACCGCGAGTGTTGATGACCGACATGTAAGCGCACCCCGGGGTTAGTTAATCATGGAAATCACTCCGGGACCCCAAAGGAGTGATTAATAGTCCACGAAACGGGCCAGAATCGGCCAAAACTACGAGTGTTGATGACCGACACGTAAGAGCACCTCAGGGTTCAACAACTATTGAAATCGTTTTGGGACCCCAAAACAATGAGTAATAGTCCACGAAACGGGCCAGAATTGACAAAAACTGCGAGTGTTGATGACCGAAACGAAAACGCATCCGGGGTTTGTCAATCGTGGAAATCCGTCCAGGATCCCAAAACTGAGTAATAGTCCAAGAAACGGGCCAGAATCGACCAAACTGCGAGTCTTTACGACCAACACGTAAGCATACCTTGGGGTTCGACAACCATGGAAATCGCTTTGCGGCCACAAAATGTTGAGTAATAGTCCACGAAACGGGTCAGAATCAACCAAAACTGCGAGTGTTGATGACCGACACGTAAACATGCCCCGGGGTTCATTAATGGTGGAAATCACACTGGGACGGCAAAATAGTGAGTAATAGTCCACGAACCAGGCCAGAATCGGCCAAAACTGTGAGTGTTGATGACCGACATGTAAGCGCATCCCGGGGTTAGTTAATCGTGGAAATCACTCCGGGACCCCAAAGGAGTGATTAATAGTCCACGAAACGGGCCAGAATCGGCCAAAACTATGAGTGTTGATGTCCGACACGTAAGAGCACCTCAGGGTTCAACAACTAAGGAAATCGTTTTGGGACCCCAAAACAATGAGTAATATTCCACGAAACGGGCCAGAATTGACAAAAACTGCGAGTGTTGATGACCGAAACGAAAACGCATCCGGGGTTCGTCAATCGTGGAAATCCGTCTGGGATCCCAAAACTGAGTAATAGTCCAAGAAACGGCCCAGAATCGACCAAACTGCGAGTCTTGACGACCAGCACGTAAGCATACCTTGGGGTTCGACAACCATGGAAATCGCTTTGGGGCCACAAAACGTTGAGTAATAGTCCACGAAACGGGTCAGAATCAACCAAAACCGCGAGTGTTGATGACCGACACTTAAACACGCCCCGGGGTTCGTTAATGGTGGAAATCACACCGGGACGCCAAAACAGTGATTAATAGTCCATGAACCAGGCCAAAATCAGCCAAAATTGTGAGTGTTGATGACCAACATGTAAGCGCATTCCGGGGTTAGTTAATCGTGGAAATCACTCCGGGACCCCAACGGAGTGATTAATAGTCCACGAAACGGGCCAGAATCGGCCAAAACTATGAGTGTTGATGACCGACACGTAAGAGCACCTTAGGGTTCAACAACTATGGAAATCGTTTTGGGACCCCAACACAATGAGTAATAGTCCACGAAATGGGTCAGAATCGACCAAAACCGC
>NC_057804.1:419554-420520 GCF_018294505.1 Triticum aestivum
AGTCCACGAAACGGGCCAGAATCGGCCGAAACTATGAGTGTTGATGACCGACACATATGAGCACCTTGGGGTTCAACAACAATGGAAATTGATTCGGGAACCCCAAAACGGCGAGTAATAGTCCATGAAACGGGTCAGAATCGACAAAAACCGCGAGTGTTGATGACCGACATGTAAGCGCACCCCGGGGTTAGTTAATCATGGAAATCACTCCGGGACCCCAAAGGAGTGATTAATAGTCCATGAAACGGGCCAAAATCGGCCAAAACTATGAGTGTTGATGACGGACACGTAAGAGCACCTCAGGGTTCAACAACTATTGAAATCGTTTTGGGACACCAAAACAATGAGTAATAGTCCACGAAACGGGCCAGAATTGACAAAAACAGCGAGTGTTGATGACCGAAACGAATACGCATCCGGGGTTCGTCAATCGTGGAAATCCGTCTGGGATCCCAAAACTGAGTAATAGTCCAAGAAACGGGCCAGAATCGACCAAACTGCGAGTCTTGACGACCAACACGTAAGCATACTTTGGGGTTCGACAACCATGGAAATCGCTTTGGGGCCACAAAACGTTGAGTAATAGTCCACGAAACGGGTCAGAATCAACCAAAACCGCGAGTGTTGATGACCGACACATAAACACGCCCCGGGGTTCGTTAATGGTGGAAATCACACCGGGACGCCAAAACAGTGATTAATAGTCCATGAACCAGGCCAAAATCAGCCAAAATTGTGAGTGTTGATGACCAACATGTAAGCGCATTCCGGGGTTAGTTAATCGTGGAAATCACTCCGGGACCCCAACGGAGTGATTAATTGTCCACGAAACGGGCCAGAATCGGCCAAAACTATGAGTGTTGATGACCGACACGTAAGAGCACCTTAGGGTTCAACAACTATGGAAATCGTTTTGGGACCCCAACACAATGAGTAATAGTCCACGAAACGGGTCAGAATCGA
>NC_057804.1:420530-422620 GCF_018294505.1 Triticum aestivum
TTAGTAGTCCACGAAACGGGCCAGAATCGGCCAAAACTATGAGTGTTGATGACCGACACGTAAGAGCACCTTAGGGTTCAAAAACTATGGAAATCGTTTTGGGACCCCAAAACAACACGAAACGGGTCAGAATCGACCAAAACCGCGAGTGTTGATGACCGACACGTAAACACGCCCCGGGGTTCGTTAATGGTGGAAATCACACCGGGACGGCAAAATAGTGAGTAATAGTCCACGAACCAGGCCAGAATCGGCCAAAACTGTGAGTGTTGATGACCGACATGTAAGCGCATCCCGGGGTTAGTTAATCGTGGAAATCACTCCGGGACCCCAACAGAGTGATTAATAGTCCATGAAACGGGCCAGAATCGGCCAAAACTATGAGTGTTGATGACCGACACGTAAGAGCACCTCAGGGTTCAACAACTATTGAAATCGTTTTGGGACCCCAAAACAATGAGTAATAGTCCACGAAACGGGCCAGAATTGACAAAAACTGCGAGTGTTGATGACCGAAACGAAAACGCATCTGGGGTTCGTCAATCGTGGAAATCCGTCTGGGATCCCAAAACTGAGTAATAGTCCAAGAAACGGGCCAGAATCGACCAAACTGCGAGTCTTGACGACCAACACGTAAGCATACCTTGGGGTTCGACAACCATGGAAATCGCTTTGGGCCCACAAAACGTTGAGTAATAGTCCACGAAACGGGTCAGAATCAACCAAAACCGCGAGTGTTGATGACCGACACTTAAACACGCCCCGGGGTTCGTTAATGGTGGAAATCACACCGGGACGCCAAAACAGTGATTAATAGTCCATGAACCAGGCCAAAATCAGCCAAAATTGTGAGTGTTGATGACCAACATGTAAGCGCATTCCGGGGTTAGTTAATCGTGGAAATCACTCCGGGACCCCAACGGAGTGATTAATAGTCCACGAAACGGGCCAGAATCGGCCAAAACTATGAGTGTTGATGACCGACACGTAAGAGCACCTTAGGGTTCAACAACTATGGAAATCGTTTTGGGACCCCAACACAATGAGTAATAGTCCACGAAACGGGTCAGAATCGACCAAAACCGCGAGTGTTGATGACCGACACGTAAACACGCCCCGGGGTTCGTTAATGTTGGAAATCACTCCGGGACGCCAAAACAGTGAGTAATAGTCCACGAAACGGGCCAGAATCGGCCGAAACTATGAGCGTTGATGACCGACACATATGAGCACCTTGGGGTTCAACAACAATGGAAATCGATTCGGGAACCCCAAAACGGCGAGTAATAGTCCATGAAATGGGTCAGAATCGACAAAAACCGCGAGTGTTGATGACCGACATGTAAGCGCACCCCGGGGTTAGTTAATCATGAAAATCACTCCGGGACCCCAAAGGAGTGATTAATAGTCCACGAAACGGGCCAGAATCGGCCAAAACTATGAGTGTTGATGACCGACACGTAAGAGCACCTCAGGGTTCAACAACTATTGAAATCGTTTTGGGACACCAAAACAATGAGTAATAGTCCACGAAACGGGCCAGAATTGACAAAAACTGCGAGTGTTCATGACCGAAACGAAAACGCATCCGGGGTTTGTCAATCGTGGAAATCCGTCCGGGATCCCAAAACCGAGTAATAGTCCAAGAAACGGGCCAGAATCGACCAAACTGCGAGTCTTTACAACCAACACGTAAGCATACCTTTGGGTTAGACAACCATGGAAATCGCTTTGGGACCACAAAAGGTTGAGTAATAGTCCACGAAACAGGTCAGAATCGACCAAAACTGCGAGTGTTGATGACCGACACGTAAACATGCCCCGGGGTTCATTAATGGTGGAAATCACACCGGGACGGCAAAATAGTGAGTAATAGTCCACGAACCAGGCCAGAATCGGCCAAAACTATGAGTGTTGATGACCGACATGTAAGCGCATCCCGGGGTTAGTTAATCGTGGAAATCACTCCGGGACCCCAAAGGTGTGATTAATAGTCCACGAAACGGGCCAGAATCGGCCAAAACTATGAGTGTTGATGACCGACACGTAAGAGCACCTCAGGGTTCAAAAACTATGGAAATCGTTTTGGG
>NC_057804.1:422836-423423 GCF_018294505.1 Triticum aestivum
CACGAAACGGGCCAGAATTGACAAAAACTGCGAGTGTTGATGACCGAAACGAATACGCATCCGGGGTTCGTCAATCGTGGAAATCCGTCTGGGATCCCAAAACTGAGTAATAGTCCAAGAAACGGGCCAGAATCGACCAAACTGCGAGTCTTGACGACCAACACGTAAGCATACCTTGGGGTTCAACAACCATGGAAATCGCTTTGGGGCCACAAAACGTTGAGTAATAGTCCACGAAACGGGTCAGAATCAACCAAAACCGCGAGTGTTGATGACCGACACTTAAACACGACCCGGGGTTCGTTAATGGTGGAAATCACACCGGGACGCCAAAACAGTGATTAATAGTCCATGAACCAGGCCAAAATCAGCCAAAATTGTGAGTGTTGATGACCAACATGTAAGCGCATTCCGGGGTTAGTTAATCGTGGAAATCACTCCGGGACCCCAACGGAGTGATTAATAGTCCACGAAACGGGCCAGAATCGGCCAAAACTATGAGTGTTGATGACCGACACGTAAGAGCACCTTAGGGTTCAACAACTATAGAAATCGTTTTGGGACCCCAACACAATGAGTAATAGTCC
>NC_057804.1:423672-425137 GCF_018294505.1 Triticum aestivum
AAACTATGAGTGTTGATGACCGACACATATGAGCACCTTGGGGTTCAACAAAAAATGGAAATCGATTCGGGAACCCCAAAACGGCGAGTAATAGTCCATGAAACGGGTCAGAATCGACAAAAACCGCGAGTGTTGATGACCGACATGTAAGCGCACCCCGGGGTTAGTTAATCATGGAAATCACTCCGGGACCCCAAAGGAGTGATTAATAGTCCATGAAACGGGCCAGAATCAGCCAAAACTATGAGTGTTGATGACCGACACGTAAGAGCACCTCAGGGTTCAACAACTGTTGAAATCGTTTTGGGACACCAAAACAATGAGTAATAGTCCACGAAACGGGCCAGAATTGACAAAAACTGCGAGTGTTGATGACCGAAACGAAAACGCATCCGGGGTTTGTCAATCGTGGAAATCCGTCCGGGATCCCAAAACTGAGTAATAGTCCAGGAAACGGGCCAGAATCGACCAAACTGCGAGTCTTTACGACCAACACGTAAGCATACCTTTGGGTTAGACAACCATGGAAATCGCTTTGGGACCACAAAAGGTTGAGTAATAGTCCACGAAACAGGTCAGAATCGACCAAAACTGCGAGTGTTGATGACCGACACGTAAACATGCCCCGGGGTTCGTTAATGGTGGAAATCACACCGGGACGGCAAAATAGTGAGTAATAGTCCACGAACCAGGCCAGAATCGGCCAAAACTATGAGTGTTGATGACCGACATGTAAGCGCATCCCGGGGTTAGTTAATCGTGGAAATCACTCCGGGACCCCAAAGGAGTGATTAATAGTCCACGAAACGGGCCAGAATCGGCCAAAACTATGAGTGTTGATGACCGACACGTAACAGCACCTCAGGGTTCAAAAACTATGGAAATCGTTTTGGGACCCCAAAACAATGAGTAATAGTCCACGAAACGGGCCAGAATTGACAAAAACTGCGAGTGTTGATGACCGAAACGAATACGCATCCGGGGTTCGTCAATCGTGGAAATCCGTCTGGGATCCCAAAACTGAGTAATAGTCCAAGAAACGGGCCAGAATCGACCAAACTGCGAGTCTCGACGACCAACACGTAAGCATACCTTGGGGTTCAACAACCATGGAAATCGCTTTGGGGCCAAAAAACGTTGAGTAATTGTCCACGAAACGGGTCAGAATCAACCAAAACCGTGAGTGTTGATGACCGACACTTAAACACGCCTCGGGGTTCGTTAATGGTGGAAATCACACCGGGACGCCAAAACAGTGATTAATAGTCCATGAACCAGGCCAAAATCAGCCAAAATTGTGAGTGTTGATGACCAACATGTAAGCGCATTCCGGGGTTAGTTAATCGTGGAAATCACTCCGGGACCCCAACGGAGTGATTAATAGTCCACGAAACGGGCCAGAATCGGCCAAAACTATGAGTGTTGATGACCGACACGTAAGAGCACCTTAGGGTTCAACAACTAT
>NC_057804.1:425147-425734 GCF_018294505.1 Triticum aestivum
CACGAAACGGGCCAGAATTGACAAAAACTGCGAGTGTTGATGACCGAAACGAATACGCATCCGGGGTTCGTCAATCGTGGAAATCCGTCTGGGATCCCAAAACTGAGTAATAGTCCAAGAAACGGGCCAGAATCGACCAAACTGCGAGTCTTGACGACCAACACGTAAGCATACCTTGGGGTTCAACAACCATGGAAATCGCTTTGGGGCCACAAAACGTTGAGTAATAGTCCACGAAACGGGTCAGAATCAACCAAAACCGCGAGTGTTGATGACCGACACTTAAACACGACCCGGGGTTCGTTAATGGTGGAAATCACACCGGGACGCCAAAACAGTGATTAATAGTCCATGAACCAGGCCAAAATCAGCCAAAATTGTGAGTGTTGATGACCAACATGTAAGCGCATTCCGGGGTTAGTTAATCGTGGAAATCACTCCGGGACCCCAACGGAGTGATTAATAGTCCACGAAACGGGCCAGAATCGGCCAAAACTATGAGTGTTGATGACCGACACGTAAGAGCACCTTAGGGTTCAACAACTATAGAAATCGTTTTGGGACCCCAACACAATGAGTAATAGTCC
>NC_057804.1:425750-425994 GCF_018294505.1 Triticum aestivum
AAACTATGAGTGTTGATGACCGACACATATGAGCACCTTGGGGTTCAACAAAAAATGGAAATCGATTCGGGAACCCCAAAACGGCGAGTAATAGTCCATGAAACGGGTCAGAATCGACAAAAACCGCGAGTGTTGATGACCGACATGTAAGCGCACCCCGGGGTTAGTTAATCATGGAAATCACTCCGGGACCCCAAAGGAGTGATTAATAGTCCATGAAACGGGCCAGAATCAGCCAAAACTA
>NC_057804.1:426471-429282 GCF_018294505.1 Triticum aestivum
GCCAGAATCGGCCGAAACTATGAGTGTTGATGAACGACACATATGAGCACCTTGGGGTTCAACAACAACGGAAATCGATTCGGGAACCCCAAAATGGCGAGTAATAGTCCATGAAACGGGTCAGAATCGACAAAAACCGCGAGTGTTGATGACCGACATGTAAGCGCACCCCGGGGTTAGTTAATCATGGAAATCACTCCGGGACCCCAAATGAGTGATTAATAGTCCACGAAACGGGTTCAACAACTATGGAAATCGTTTTGGGACCACAAAAGTTTGAGTAATAGTCCACGAAACAGGTCAGAATCGACCAAAACCGCGAGTGTTGATGACCGACACGTAAACATGCCCCGGGGTTCGTTAATGGTGGAAATCACACCGGGACGGCAAAATAGTGAGTAATAGTCCACGAACCAGGCCAGAATCGGCCAAAACTGTGAGTGTTGAAGACCGACATGTAAGCGCATCCCGGGGTTAGTTAATCGTGGAAATCACTCCGGGACCCCAAAGGAGTGATTAATAGTCCACGAAACGGGCCAGAATCGGCCAAAACTATGAGTGTTGATGACCGACACGTAAGAGCACCTCAGGGTTCAACAACTATGGAAATCGTTTTGGGACCCCAAAACAATGAGTAATAGTCCACGAAACGGGCCAGAATTGACAAAAACTGCGAGTGTTGATGACCGAAACGAAAACGCATCCGGGGTTCGTCAATCGTGGAAATCCGTCTGGGATCCCAAAACTGAGTAATAGTCCAAGAAACGGGCCAGAATCGACCAAACTGCGAGTCTTGACGACCAACACGTAAGCATACCTTGGGGTTCGATAACCATGGAAATCACTTTGGGGCCACAAAACATTGAGTAATAGTCCACGAAACGGGTCAGAATCAACCAAAACATCGAGTGTTGATGACCGACACTTAAACACGCCCCGGGGTTCGTTAATGGTGGAAATCACACCGGGACGCCAAAACAGTGATTAATAGTCCATGAACCAGGCCAAAATCAGCCAAAATTGTGAGTGTTGATGACCAACATGTAAGCGCATTCCGGGGTTAGTTCATCATGGAAATCACTCCGGGACCCCAATGGAGTGATTAATAGTCCACGAAACGGGCCAGAATCGGCCAAAACTATGAGTGTTGATGACCGACACGTAAGAGCACCTTAGGGTTCAACAACTATGGAAATCATTTTGGGACCCCAACATAATGAGTAATAGTCCACGAAACGGGTCAGAATCGACCAAAACCGCGAGTGTTGATGACCGACACGTAAACACGCCCCGGGGTTCGTTAATGTTGGAAATCACTCCGGGACGCCAAAACAGTGAGTAATAGTCCACGAAACGGGCCAGAATCGGCCGAAACTATGAGTGTTGATGAACGACACATATGAGCACCTTGGGGTTCAACAACAATGGAAATCGATTCGGGAACCCCAAAACGGCGAGTAATAGTCCATGAAACGGGTCAGAATCGACAAAAACCGCGAGTGTTGATGACCGACATGTAAGCGCACCCCGGGGTTAGTTAATCATGGAAATCACTCCGGGACCCCAAAGGAGTGATTAATAGTCCACGAAACGGGTTCAACAACTATGGAAATCGTTTTGGGACCACAAAAGTTTGAGTAATAGTCCACGAAACAGGTCAGAATCGACCAAAACTGCGAGTGTTGATGACCGACACGTAAACATGCCCCGGGGTTCGTTAATGGTGGAAATCACACCGGGACGGCAAAATAGTGAGTAATAGTCCACGAACCAGGCCAGAATCGGCCAAAACTGTGAGTGTTGATGACCGACATGTAAGCGCATCCCGGGGTTAGTTAATCGTGGAAATCACTCCGGGACCCCAAAGGAGTGATTAATAGTCCACGAAACGGGCCAGAATCGGCCAAAACTATGAGTGTTGATGACCGACACGTAAGAGCACCTCAGGGTTCAAAAACTATGGAAATCGTTTTGGGACCCCAAAACAATGAGTAATAGTCCACGAAACAGGCCAGAATTGACAAAAACCGCGAGTGTTGATGACCGAAACGAAAACGCATCCGGGGTTCGTCAATCGTGGAAATCCGTCTGGGATCCCAAAACTGAGTAATAGTCCAAGAAACGGGCCAGAATCGACCAAACTGCGAGTCTTGACGACCAACACGTAAGCATACCTTGGGGTTTGACAACCATGGAAATCGCTTTGGGGCCACAAAACGTTGAGTAATAGTCCACGAAACGGGTCAGAATCAACCAAAACCGCGAGTGTTGATGACCGACACTTAAACACGCCCCGGGGTTTGTTAATGGTGGAAATCACACCGGGACGCCAAAACAGTGATTTATAGTCCATGAACCAGGCCAAAATCAGCCAAAATTGTGAGTGTTGATGACCAACATGTAAGCGCATTCCGGGGTTAGTTAATCGTGGAAATCACTCCGGGACCCCAACGGAGTGATTAATAGTCCACGAAACGGGCCAGAATCGGCCAAAACTATGAGTGTTTATGACCGACACGTAAGAGCACCTTAGGGTTCAACAACTATGGAAATCGTTTTGGGACCCCAAAACAATGAGTAATAGTCCACGAAACGGGTCAGAATCGACCAAAACCGCGAGTGTTGATGGCCGACACATAAAACACGCCCCGGGGTTCGTTAATGTTGGAAATCACTCCGGGACGCCAAAACAGTGAGTAATAGTCCACGAAACGGGCCAGAATCGGCCGAAACTATGAGTGTTGATGACCGACACATATGAGCACCTTGGGGTTCAACAACAATGGAAATCGATTCGGGAACCCCAAAACG
>NC_057804.1:430424-434375 GCF_018294505.1 Triticum aestivum
AGCGCATCCCGGGGTTAGTTAATCGTGGAAATCACTCCGGGACCCCAAAGGAGTGATTAATAGTCCACGAAACGGGCCAGAATCGGCCAAAACTATGAGTGTTGATGACCGACACGTAAGAGCACCTCAGGGTTCAACAACTATGGAAATCGTTTTGGGACCCCAAAACAATGAGTAATAGTCCACGAAACAGGCCAGAATTGACAAAAACCGCGAGTGTTGATGACCGAAACGAAAACGCATCCAGGGTTCGTCAATCGTGGAACTCCGTCTGGGATCCCAAAACTGAGTAATAGTCCAAGAAACGGGCCAGAATCGACCAAACTGCGAGTCTTGACGACCGACACGTAAGCATACCTTGGGGTTAGGCAACCATGGAAATCGCTTTGGGACCACAAAAGGTTGAGTAATAGTCCACGAAACAGGTCAGAATCGACCAAAACTGCGAGTGTTGATGACCGACACGTAAACACGTCCCGGGGTTCGTTAATGGTGGAAATCACACCGCGACGGCAAAATAGTGAGTAATAGTCCACGAACCAGGCCAGAATCAGCCAAAATTGTGAGTGTTGATGACTGACATGTAAGCGCATCCCGGGGTTAGTTAATCATGGAAATCACTCCGGGACCCCAAAGGAGTGATTAATCGTCCACGAAACGGGCCAGAATCGGCCAAAACTATGAGTGTTGATGACCGACATGTAAGAGCACCTCAGGGTTCAACAACTATGGAAATCGTTTTGGGACCCCAAAACAATGAGTAATAGTCCACGAAACGGGCCAGAATTGATAAAAACCGCGAGTGTTGATGACCGAAACAAAAACGCATTCGGGGTTTGTCAATCATGGAAATCCGTCCGGGATCCCAAAACTGAGTAATAGTCCAAGGAACGGGCCAGAATCGACCAAACTCGCGAGTCTTGACGACCAACACGTAAGCATACGTTGGGGTTCGACAACCATGGAAATCGCTTTGGGACCACAAAACATTGAGTAATAGTCCACGAAACGGGTCAGAATCGACCAAAACCGCGAGTGTTGAGGACCGACACGTAAACACGCCCCGGGGTTCGTTAATGGTGGAAATCACACCGGGACGCCAAAACAGTGATTAACAGTCCACGAACCAGGCCAGAATCAGCCAAAATCGTGCGTGTTGATGACCGACATGTAAGCGCATACCGGGGTTAGTTAATCGTGGAAATCACTCCGGGACCCCAAAGGAGTGATTAATAGTCCACGAAACGGGCCAGAATCGGCAAAAACTATGAGTGTTGATGACCGACACGTAAGAGCACCTCAGGGTTCAACAACTATGGAAATCGTTTTGGGACCCCAAAACAATGAGTAATAGTCCACGAAACGGGCCAGAATTGACAAAAACCGCGAGTGTTGATGACCGAAACGAAAACGCATCCGGGGTTCGTCAATCGTGGAAATCCGTCTGGGATCCCAAAACTGAGTAATAGTCCAAGAAACGGGCCAGAATCGACCAAACTGCGAGTCTTGACGACCAACACGTAAGCATACCTTGGGGTTCGACAACCATGGAAATCGCTTTGGGGCCACAAAACGTTGAGTAATAGTCCACGAAACGGCTCAGAATCGACCAAAACCGCGAGTGTTGATGACCGACACGTAAACACACCCCGGGGTTCGTTAATGTTGGAAATCACTCCGGGACGCCAAAACAGTGAGTAATAGTCCACGAAACGGGCCAGAATCGGCCGAAACTATGAGTGTTGATGACCAACACGTATGAGCACCTTGGGGTTCAACAACAATGGAAATCGATTCGGGAACCCCAAAACGGCGAGTAATAGTCCATGAAACGGGTCAAAATCGACAAAAACCGCGAGTGTTGATAACCGACATGTAAGCGCACCCCGGGGTTAGTTAATCATGCAAATCACTCCGGGACCCCAAACGAGTGATTAATAGTCCATGAAACGGGCCAGAATCGGCCAAAACTATGAGTGTTGATGACCGACACGTAAGAGCACCTCAGGGTTCAACGACTATGGAAATCGTTTTGGGACCCCAAAACAATGAGTAATAGTCCACGAAACGGGCCAGAATTGACAAAAACCGCGAGTGTTGATGACCGAAATGAAAACGCATCCGGGGTTCGTCAATCATGGAAATCCGTCTGGGATCCCAAAACTGAGTAATAGTCCAAGAAACAGGCCAGAATCGACCAAACTGCGAGTCTTGACGACCAACACGTAAGCATACCTTGGGGTTCGACAACCATGGAAATCGCTTTGGGGCCACAAAACGTTGAGTAATAGTCCACGAAACGGGTCAGAATCAACCAAAACCGCGAGTGTTGATGACCGACACTTAAACACGCCCCGGGGTTCGTTAATGGTGGAAATCACACCGGGACGCCAAAACAGTGATTAATAGTCCATGAACCAGGCCAAAATCAGCCAAAATTGTGAGTGTTGATGACCAACATGTAAGCACATTCCGGGGTTAGTTAATCGTGGAAATCACTCCGGGACCCCAACGGAGTGATTAATAGTCCACGAAACGGGCCAGAATCGGCCAAAACTATGAGTGTTGATGACCGACACGTAAGAGCACCTTTGGGTTCAACAACTATGGAAATCGTTTTGGGACCCCAAAACAATGAGTAATAGTCCACGAAACGGGTCAGAATCGACCAAAACCGCGAGTGTTGATGACCGACACGTAAACACGCACCGAGGTTCGTTAATGTTGGAAATCACTCCGGGACGCCAAAACAGTGAGTAATAGTCCACGAAACGGGCCAGAATCGGCCGAAACTATGAGTGTTGATGACCGACACGTATGAGCACCTTGGGGTTCAACAACAATGGAAATCGATTCGAGAACCCCAAAACGGCGAGTAATAGTCCATGAAACGGGTCAAAATCGACAAAAACCGCGAGTGTTGATAACCGACATGTAAGCGCACCCCGGGGTTAGTTAATCATGCAAATCACTCCGGGACCCCAAACGAGTGATTAATAGTCCATGAAACGGGCCAGAATCGGCCAAAACTATGAGTGTTGATGACCGACACGTAAGAGCACCTTAGGGTTCAACAACTATTGAAATCGTTTTGGGACACCAAAACAATGAGTAATAGTCCACGAAACGGGCCAGAATTGACAAAAACTGCGAGTGTTGATGACCGAAACGAAAACGCATCCGGGGTTTGTCAATCGTGGAAATCCGTCCGGGATCCCAAAACTGAGTAATAGTCCAAGAAACGGGCCAGAATCGACCAAACTGCGAGTTTTGACGACCAACACATAGGCATACCTTGGGGTTCGACAACCATGGAAATCGCTTTGGGACCACAAAACATTGAGTAATAGTCCACGAAACGGGTCAGAATCGACCAAAACCGCGAGTATTGTTGTCCAGGACACCAAAACTGAGTAAATAGTCCAAGAAACGGGCCAAAAACGGGCCAGAATCGACCAAACTGCGAGTCTTGACGACCAACACGTAAGCATACCTTGGGGTTCGACAACCATGGAAATCGCTTTAGGACCACAAAACGTTGAATAATAGTCCATGAAACGGGTCAAAAGTGACAAAAACGCGAGTGTTGATGTCCGACACGTAAACACGCCCCGGGGTTCGTTAATGGTGGAAATCACTCCGGGACGCCAAAACAGTGAGTAATAGTCCACGAACCGGGCCAGAATCGGCCAAAACTATGAGTGTTGATGACTGACACATAAGCGCACCCCTGGGTTCATTAATCGTGGAAATCACTCCGGGGCCCGTAACAGTTTGTAATACTCCACGAAACGGGCAAGAATGGGAGAAAATTGTGAGTGTTGATGACCGATACGTTAACGCACCCCAGGGTTCGTTGATGGTGGAAATCACTCCGGGACGCCAAAACAGTGAGCAATAGTTCACGAACCGGGCCAGAATCGGCCAAAACTGTGAATGTTGATGACCGAC
>NC_057804.1:435103-437299 GCF_018294505.1 Triticum aestivum
CCGACACGTAAGCGCACCGCGGGGCGTTAATCGTTGAAATCACTTCAGGACCCGAGACAGTGAGTAATAGTCCATGAAACGGGCCAGAATCAGCCAAAACTGTGAGTGTTGATGACCGAGATGTAAGCGCACCCCGGGGTTCGTTAATCGTGGAAATCACTCCGGGAGCCCAAAATAGTGAGTAATAGTCCACGAAACGGGCCAGAATCGGCCAAGACTGTGAGTGTTGATGACCGACACGTAAGCGCACCTCGGGGTTAGTTAATCGTGGAAATCACTCCGGAACCCCAAAACAGTGATTAATAGTCCATGAAGCGGGCCAGAATCGGCAAAAACAGTGAGTGTTGATGACCGAAAAAAAGCACCCAGGGTTCGTCAATCGTGGAAATCCCTAAAGTACCCCAAAACTGTGTAATAGTCCAAGAAACGGGCCAGAATCGACCAAACTGTGAGTCTTGAGGACCAACACGTAATCATACCTTGGGGTTCGACAACCATGGAAATCGCTTTGGGACCACAAAATGTTGAGTAATAGTCCATGAAATGGGTTAGAATCGACAACAACCGCGAGTGTTGATGACGGACACGTAAACACGGCCCGGGGTTCGTTAATGGTGGAAATCACTCCGGGACGCCAAAACAGTGAGTAATTGTGCATGAAAACGGGCCAGAATCGACCAAAACTATGATTGTTGATGACCGACACGTAAGAGCACCTTGGGGTTCAACAACTATGGAAATCGATTCGAGACCCCAAAATGGTGGGTAATAGTCCACAAAACGGGTCAGAATCGACAAAAACCGTGAGTGTTGATGACCGACACGTAAACGCACCCCAGGGTTCGTTAATGGTGGAAATCACTCCGGGACGCCAAAACAGTGATTAATAGTCGACGAACTGGGCCAGAATCGGCCAAAACTGTGAATGTTGATGACCGACATGTAAGCGCACCCCGGTGTTCGTTAATCGTTGAAATCACTTCCGGACCCAAAAACAGTGGGTAATAGTCCATGAAACGGGCCAGAATCAGCTAAAACTATGAGTGTTGATGACCGACACGTAAGCGTACCCTGGGGTTCGTTAATCATTGAAATCACTCCTGGAGCCCAAAACAGTGAGTAATAGTCAACAAAACGGGCCAGAATAGGCCAAAACTGTGAGTGTTTGATGACCGACACGTAAGCGCACACCGGGGTTAGTTAATCGTGGAAATCACTCCAGGACCCCAAAACAGTGATTAATAGTCCATGAAATGGGCCAGAATCGGCAAAAACAGTGAGTGTTGATGACCGAAACAAAAATGCACCCGGGGTTCATCAATCGTGGAAATCCCTCCGAGACACCAAAATTGAGTAATAGTCCAAGAAACGGGCCAGAATCGACCAAACTGTGAGTCTTGACGACCAACATGTAAGCATACCTTCGGGTTCGACAACCATGGAAATTGCTTTGGGACCACAAAACATTTAGTAATAGTCCACGAAATGGGTCAGAATTGACAAAAACCGCGATTGTTGATGGTGGAAATCACTCCGGGACGCCAAAACAGTGAGTAATAGTCCACGAAACGAGCCAGAATCGGCCAAAACTATGAGTGTTGATGTCACATCCCTAGTTCTGGTATGACCTAGACTAGCTAGTCATGTGTGCATCATGTTTAAATTCCATTTAAATTTGAAATGGGGATTTGTGAAACCCTCAGAATCATCTCTGAAAATGACCCAAATAAAAATTGCTCCAAAAAGGTCCAAGAAAATGTTCATGTTGCTCTCTAAAAGTATTGGACAGAGATAAAAATCAAACCAATATTTTTAGGAGCTCATAAGTATTTATTTTGGGCATTTGGAGTTAATGTATAATTATTTGCATTGGATATATATTTGTTATATATATAATATATGTCCAAAAATTATGCCATTTGTTGAGGAGCTCTGGAATAATACCACTAGTTCCTACAAAAATTGGCATAAGTAAATAAAATGATTTAGTATTTTTATTAAATCAAAACAAATGTCAGAAAATAGAAAAGAGAAACAAATGGGAAAAACTTACCTGGCGCTTACCTCCCTATGCAATCGGGCAGTGTGCAGCCCAGCGACCCAACAGGCCGGCCCAGCCGACTGGCACTGCCAGTCGTCGTCTCCACTGCACCAGGAGGAGCCGAGCACGCGCTCACCGCACGCGGCCACGCGCCC
>NC_057804.1:437684-454824 GCF_018294505.1 Triticum aestivum
GCGAGCACCACCGAACGCCACCACCGCCACCGGCCACTGCTGTCGCGCCCTCGACCACTGCCGCACCTCCCCGACGCGCTCGACAACTCCGCCGCGACCCCCTCTCCCTCCTCACCGAGCCAAGCAACCTGGGAGAGCTCTGCTTCGTCCTCGGCGCCGTCGTCTTCATCTCCGGCCACCGGAGATCGTCCTCGCCGCCACGCCGCCGTCCGACCTCCCCCGAGCCTGCTGAAGACGCCACCGGAACCACAGTGAGCTCCTGCCCCGTTCCCCTCTCTCCGTTTAGCCGCCCGCATGCCGTAGCCCCTTTTCCCCACCACGACCGAAGCCTCTCGCTGCCGTCCATGTCGCCGTCATCGCCCTGGCCACCGCAGCCCACAACCGGGCTCGTCACCGTGCTCCTGGTGCCACAAGGGTGCCGCAAAGCCCCTCGAGTGGCCTCCCCGTGCACTCCAGCCCTTCGGCCGCTCGAGCCCGAGCTCCGGCCACCGCGGCCGAGCTCCTCGCTGTCGCCTCCGGCCACCACAGGCCTGGCTGGCCCCACCGCCTGACGCGCGTTGGTCTAGGCTCTCGAAAGAGCCCAACCACGCTGCGAACGGGGCACCGTAGCCCGTTTCCGCGGCGCTCTGCCGTTTCGGGCCTCGCCGGCGGCTTAACGCCGGACCACCTTGACCGCGTCGGCCTGTCAGGTGGGTCCGGCCCGTCAGGTGATTAGCTTAGTGCTAATCACCGCTTATTTAACCCCCTGACACTGACTAGTGGGCCCAGTGCCACTAATCCTTTAATTAAGATAAACTAACCCCCCTGTTTAACCCATGTCACTGACGTGTGGACCCCACACGTCAGGTTTGACCAGTCAGCATTGTTGACTTGCTGACGCAAGCATGACGCAGTGGTGACGCAATTATTTATTTTCTGGATTTAAATTAAATCAGGAAAATCCCGAAAATGATATGAACTTCAAAAAATCATAGAAATTCAACCGTAACTCAAATTGAAATAATTTATATATGAAAAATTATCAGAAAAATTCAATCTATCCATTTGTACTAGTTTCATGCATGTCAACCCAACTTATACCTACTGTATAACTGAAACACTAAAATGGCATATATAAGAGCTTAATTTGGAGTTGCATTTGAACCCTTGATTCAAATGGACTTCATTCTTTTTGAATACTAATTGCATTAGCTCAAACAGCATCACATCTACATGCCATGTTCATGCATCGTATTGTTGCATATGTTTGTGTATTGCTTGCCGACACTGTTCCTTTTCGATAGGTCCTGCTCCGGAGTCCGTTCCAGAGTACCTGTCTGAGGAGCAGTGCCTTCCTTGTTGATCTACCAGGCAAGCAAACCCCCTTGTTCATTCCGATAAAATCCTACTCTCTTGCTCCTGCACTCAGTTATTGCATTAGGACAACAACGATTCAACTACTACTTTGTGTTGTGGTAGTTGAACCCATTCCTCTGCATGACCTGTCATTGCCATAGTAAATAGTTGAAACCCACTAGCATGTGTAGGAGTTGATTGAAGCCACTATTGTGTTCCTACCATGTTATCCTACTATTGCTTAGAGTTGTGTCAGGTCTGATTCATTGGGAATGAATTGGAGTGTTATGATACGTTCTGGTGCTGAGAGTTAAGTGTGTGAACACGATTTGGTAAAGGTAGCGGTGAGAGGCCATGTAGGAGTACATGGTGGGTTGTCTCACTGGAACCATCCTTAAGCACTGAGTTCTGTGTATGTTGTCCAATGACTCGATACTACCACACACTGGGTTCCGGTAACTCGGCCCCTCTCGACTTATTAACCAACTTGGTCTCTGTCCAGGAGTCGCAACTAGTTTCTGGTGTTTGTAGGTAGTGTTAGTAGTCTACCAAGTGGCAACCGACCAGGTGGGCTTGGGACAGACTAGGAACAGTGGCACGGTGTACCAAGTGGCACCCGGATGGTGGGCTTGGGAACCCTGCTCACATCGTTTGGGGCCGTGAGCGACACCCCGGCCGGATCTCCTTGCGGATGGAACCAGGACTAGAGTCTTGTGTGGTTAGTCAGGTCGTGGCCGACTCCCTCGCCAGGCTTCCGCTTGAAGGTTGCCGAGATACATGACGTGTACATGGCGGTAAGTGGCGAGAGCGTGTGTGAAGAAGTACACCCCTGCAGGGTTAACATGATCTATTCGAATAGCTGGGTCCGCGGTTATGGACTTCTTGGATGCTTACATGGTACATAGATAACTTGAAGTGGATACTATAAAATGCTCAAGACAAGTGTGAGTGCTATGGATGGCCTTCTCGTAGGGAGACGGGGATGAATCCATAGTAGTGTATTGTGTGGTGATCAGTGGACTCATGTGCGCCATATCACCTCAAGAGTTTCTGGTAGCCGTAGAACACGCTAGCCATAGAGTCAAAGCTGGCTTGCTGCAACTAAACCCCACATTACCCTCTAGATACAAATGCATGTATGATAGAATCTGATGTAAGTCTTGTTGAGTACCTTTGTACTCATGTTGCTTTATTTATGTTTTTGCAGCGGAGACTTCGGTCTTACTAGTGTTCTCGTGGACTTCGACAGGTAGCTTGTACCTCAGCTACGATCTTGATCGGATGTTGTAGTTAGTCAGGCTCTTCAGCCTTTTTCATTTGTAGATGTTTGTACCCAGACATGTATTGCTTCCGCTTGTTGCTTGTATGCTCTGTATGATGGGTCTTGTGACCCCTGTTTGCAATAAATGCTATGATGGCTCTTTGAGCCTTATCTATATGAGTTGTTGAGTTATGCTGTGATGCCATGTTGTACAACACATACTTGCATGTTATGCGTACGTGTAATGTGTATTGCTATGTGTGGGATCTGACTATCTAGTTGTTTATCCTTAGTAGCCTCTCTTACCGGGAAATGTCTCCTAGTGCTTCCACTGAGCCCTGGTAGCTTGCTACTGCTCCGGAATACTTAGGCTGGCCGGCATGTGTCCTTCTTCGTTCCTGTGTCTGTCCCTTCGGGGAAATGTCACGCGGGGTCTACCGGAGTCCTGCTAGCCCAGTTGCTACAGCCAAGATTCACTCGCTGATGACCGACACGTTCGATGCTGGGTCATGTATGCCTGTCCCTGTAAGTTGGTGTCACTTTGGATTCACGACTAGCCATGTCAGCCCGGGTTCTTTGTCATATGGATGATAGCGACACTATCATATACGTGTGCCAAAAGGCGCAAACGGTCCCGGGCATGGTAAGGCGACACCCGTGGGAATACCATGCGTGAGGCCGCAAAGTGATATTAGGTGTTACATGCTAGATCGGTGTGGCATAGAATCGGGGTCCTGACAGTTGATGACCGACACTTAAGAGCACCTTGGGGTTCAGCAACTGTGGAAATCGATTCGGGACCCCAAAACGGTGAGTAATAGTCCACGAAACGGGTCAGAATCGACAAAAACCGCGAGTGTTGATTACCGACACGTAAACGCACCCGAGGGTTCGTTAATGGTGGAAATCACTCCGGGACGCCAAAACAGTGAGTAATAGTCCATGAACCAGGCCAGAATCGGCCAAAACTATGAATGTTGATGACCGACACGTAAGCGCACCCCGGGGTTCGTTAATCGTTGAAATGACTTCCGGACTCGAAAATAGTAGGGTAATAGTCCATGAAATGGGCCAGAATCAGCTAAAACTGTGAGTGTTGATGACCGACATCGTAAGCGCACCCCGGGGTTTGTTAATCATGGAAATCACTCCGGGAGCCCAAAACAGTGAGTAATAGTCCACGAAACGGGCAAGATTCGGCCAAAACAGCGAGTGTTGATGACCGACACAAAAGCACACCTCAGGGTTCAACAACAATGAGTAATAGTCCATGAAATGGGCCAGAATTGACAAAAACCGCGAGTGTTGATGACCGAAACGAAAACGCACCCGGGGTTCATCAATCGTGGAAATCCCTCCAGGGCACCAAAACTGAGTAATAATCCAAGAAACGGGACAGAAACGGGCCAGAATCGACTAAACTGCGAGTCTTGACGACCAACACGTAAGCATACCTTGGGGTTTGACAACCATGGAAATCGCTTTAGGACCACAAAACGTTGAATAATAGTCCATGAAACGGGTCAAAATTGACAAAAACGCGAGTGTTGATGACCGACACGTAAACACGCCCCGGGGTTCGTTAATGGTGGAAATCACTCCGGGACGCCAAAAGAGTGAGTAATAGTCCACGAACCAGGCCAGAATCGGCCAAAACTATGAGTGTTGATGACTGACACATAAGCGCACCCCTGGGTTCATTAATCGTAGAAATCACTCCGGGACCCCAAAACAGTGAGTAATACTCCACGAAACGGGCAAGAATGGGAGAAAATTGTGAGTGTTGATGACCGATACGTTAATGCACCCCAGGGTTCGTTAATGGTGGAAATCACTCCGGGACGCCAAAACAGTGAGTAATAGTTCACGAACCGGGCCAGAATCGGCCAAAACTGTGAATGTTGATAACCGACACGTAAGCGCACCGCGGGGCGTTAATCGTTGAAATCACTTCAGGACCCGAGACAGTGAGTAATAGTCCATGAAACGGGCCAGAATCAGCCAAAAATGTGAGTGTTGATGACCGAGACGTAAGCACACCCCGGGGTTTGTTAATCGTGGAAATCACTCCGGCAGCCCAAAATAGTGAGTAATAGTCCACGAAACGGGCCAGAATCGGCCAAAACTGTGAGTGTTGATGACCGACACATAAGCGCACCTCGGGGTCAGTTAATCGTGGAAATCACTGCGAAACCCCAAAACAGTGATTAATAGTCCACGAAGCGGGCCAGAATCGGCCAAAACAGTGAGTGTTGATGACGGACATGTAAGCACACCTCAGAGTTCAACAACTATGGAGATTGTTTCGGGACCCCAAAACGATCAGTAATAGTCCATGAAACGGGCCAGAATTGACAAAAACCGCGAGTGTTGATGACCGAAACGAAAACGCACCCGGGGTTCATCAATCGTGGAAATCCCTCCGGGACACCGAAACTGAGTAATAGTGCAGGAAACGGGCCAGAATCGACCAAACTGCGAGTCTTGACGACCAACACGTAAGCATACCTTGGGGTTCGACAACCATGGAAATTGCTTTGGGACCACAAAACATTGAGTATTTGTCCATGAAATGGGTAAGAATCGACAAAAACCGCGAGTGTTGATGACCGACACGTAAACACGCCCCGGGGTTCGTTAATGGTGGAAATCACTCCCAGACGCCAAAACAGTGAATAATAGTCCACGAAACGAGCCAGAATCGGCCAAAACTATGAGTGTTGATGACTGACATGTAAGAGCACCTTGGGGTTCAACAACTATGGAAATCGATTCGGGACCCCAAAACGGTGAGTAATAGTCCACGAAACGGGTCAGAATCGACAAAAACCGCGAGTGTTGATGACCGACACGTAAACGCACCCCAGGGTTCGTTAATGGTGGAAATCACTCTGGGACGCCAAAATAGTGAGTAATAGTCCACAAACCGGGCCAGAATCGGCCAAAACTGTGAATGTTGATGACCGACACATAAGCGCACCCCGGGGTTCTGTAAGTGCATCTAGTGCCACCCCTAGTTGGTTTTAGAGTATTGAGGACAATGTTGGTTGAGGGACTAATGCATTTGTGAGAATTGCAGGATAACGCAGGTAGTGTCCCTCATTGATTCGGTTTACCTACCGGAGATGACCCCTAAAAATGTATGAAGACATTGATGACAATGGTGGTAACGTGAAGATATTCATATTGAAGACTATGACACGAGAAGACATTGAGTGAAGACTATGGACCGCGAAGACTATGTTGTTTTGTTGTTTCCTTTTCTTCATTGTTGAGTCATAGGTACCACCGTACTGTTAAGTGGGGTCCAAGTGAACTAAGTCAGGGTGACTGAAGTGATGCTCAACCCAAATACTATGTCTTCGAGCGAAGACAATGAGAGCAAATCTTATCCAGAGCTGGATGAGTCAGCTTTGCTTGTAGCCCAAGTAAAGTTGTCGTGTGTGTTTGAAATCTGACCGTTGGAACACGTGTGAGTTCCTTAGTGACCCAGGGTCATTTCGGACATATCAGGTCGGATTGCCCAATGGCTATAAATATCCCACCCCCTACACCATAAATTGGTGGCTGCTCAGAGTAATTCTACGGCTTTTGTCGTTTTGAGAGCAACCCACCTCAAAGCCTTTGAAAGAGAAATCCTTGCGAGGACCAAGCCCAAACACCCAGATCCAAAGAGTGTTAGGCATCACTGAAGTCTTTCTGTCTATGTGACTTGAAGACTTATTACACTTGAGGACTGTGTATCCTCCAGCCGGTTAGGCGTCGCGTTCTGAGCATCCAAGAGTCATTGTGGATTGCCGGTGAACGAAGTCTGTGAAGGTTTGGAAGTCTACCTTGAAGACTTACCAGAGTGATTGGGCGAGGACTAAGTGTCCTTAGCTGAAGGGGAATAAGGTGAAGATGCGGTCTTCTGAGTTGAATCTCAGCCTCCCTAACCAGAGGTACAGTTGTCACAGCAACTGGAACTGGTCCAACAATTCCTGTGTCTTCAAGAAGTGACTGGTTCTATCTTCTCCCCTCCTTTACTTAAGTTTGTCTTTGTGAAGTCATTGCCTCTCTGTGTATCTGTTTGACTTCATTACTTGACTACTACTATTGATTGGCTTCATACTATCTTCCATCCTGATCCTTACTACTTAGCTGCCATTAGTCCTGTACTTTCACAACATTGCATACTTGACTATGGTTTGCCTATGGTAGTTTATCTTTCACTGCATATCAACTAGGTCATTTCTATAGTTTGTCTTCGAAACTTTCAAGTTTAGAAGACTTTCATAAAAATCGCCTATTCACCCCCCCTCTAGTCGATACTAGCACTTTCAATTGGTATCAGAGCAAGGTACTCCCTTGTTCTGTGTGATTCGGTTTAACCACCTGGAGTTTCAGCTATGTCGACTGCAGGGATAATTAAAGTCTCCGCTGCTTGCCCCGTGTTCGATGGAACTGAATATCCCTACTGGAAGAATAAGATGCGCATGCATCTTGAAGCCATTGATGTCGACCTCTGGTATGTCGTCAAGAACGGCGTTCCCAAAACTAGTGAAGGTGTCACCCCCACTGATGTTAAGAAGTTCATTCAACTGGACTGTACTGCAAAGAACATCATCTGTTGTCATCTGACCAAAGGACAGTATGGCCGTGTGAGTGCTCTAGAAACGTCGAAGCTAGTCTGGGACTGGCTATCCAATGTCAACGAAGGCGTCTCAACCCAGAGAGATCAAAGGATCAGTGTTCTTCGCAACCTATTCAACCGCTTCAAGAGAAACGACAATGAAAATGTCCAGCTCACGTTTGATCGTCTGACTGACATCACAAATGAACTTCAAGCTCTTGGCGCCACTGAGATCACCAAGCATGAAATCGTCAAGACACTACTGAGATCACTTGATAGCTCCTTTGACACCCTTGCCCTCATGATACAAGAACGTCCTGACTTCAAGACACTCGATCCGTCTGATATACTTGAGAGGCTCAACACACATGAGTTCCAGCTTTCTGAGAAAAGAGAAATCTATGGTCCCAATTATGGCCGAACTCGCGCCTTGAAGGCCAAAGTGGTTTCCTCATCTGAAGAAGAATCTGACTGCGGTTCTGATAATCCTAAAGACATTGGAAAGGAACTTGCCATGCTGGTGAAGAAGTTTCAGAGGTTCACTAAGAAGAAGGGCTTCAGAAAGTCTTCACGATCTAGCTCCAAGAATTATGAAGGTTCCACCGATGACCAGAAGAAGAGAACCTGCCACAAGTGCAAGAAACCTGGTCACTACATATCTGAGTGTCCACAGTGGGACAATGAGAAGACGAAGAAGAAGAGTAAGGAATATGATTCTGATGACAAGAAGAAGAAGAAATCCTCAAAGTCTTCCTCTAAGTCTTCTTCCAAGTCTTCATCACACAAGAAGAGCTCATCTGGCAAGGCTCGTGCCTTTATTGGCAAAGAAATGGATTCAGAGGAGGAGTCCGCTTCTGAGGAGGCGGAGGTGGAGTCTGGAGAGGAGTCCGACCCTGGAGTTGCAAGTCTGGCTCTAGACACAGCCTATGTTGCCAAGTCCATCTTCAACACTGAAGACAATAACTTCCACACCAACGCTGAAGCTGATGACATGGAGGATCCTGCTCCCACCTACTGCTTCATGGCACGTGGTGCCAAGGTAAAATGACGCAATGCTTACTTTCAAACATCAAGTGAAGATGACTCTGATTGTGAATCCAAACCCAGCTACAAAACACTTGCTAAAATTGCTACTGAACAACAAAGGGCTATGGAACATACTCAAAAACTGTTAGACAAAAGCGATGACCGGTTGGACGCAAAAATGACACGTTCACAGTCTTTAGTAGAAGACATAAAAAATCTTCATGCTAAGTACCAAGAACTTGAAAGTCTTCATGAGACGCTCTCAACCACATATGAAAAGCTCTCCTATGATTATCTTCAAAGGAAGCAAGAGCTTGAGAAATTGAAAGCGACTCATGAAGATCTTCAAAAAGAGAATGAGTCACTTCGTGCTCAACAGATCAGTCCGCTAAGGATGGATTTGAACCACCATGTCTAAAATGCATTGAGCGTGATAACACTACATCTGTTGCTGAATGTTCCATTGCTGCCGCTGTTTCATTGTCTTCAACTACTGATGTTGTTACTAACCCCTCTGCGGAGGATACCACTACTATTGCTGATGAAAATGCTGGGTTGAAGACATTGCTTGAAACAGGGATGTACAAAAGTTTGAAGGGACATCAAACACTCTGCGATGTCCTCAAAAAGCAGATTCTGAACCGAAACCCTAGGAAAGACGGTGTTGGGTTCGAGAGGAAAATGAATGCTGATGGTTCCTACTGGAAGCCTGAGGAGTATCCCAAAACCACATGGGTTGCTACAAAGGAACCTTCAGTGGATCCATCCACTTTATCTGGATCTACCTGTGATAATCCTATTATCATTGATGAATCATTTGATGCAAACTATAAATTGTTCAAAAGTCAGAATGGTGAAGTGTTTGCTAGGTATATTGGTACTAACTGTAGGAATGGACCACCTATGAAGAAGATCTGGGTTCCCAAAAGCTGCCTTGAGAATCTTCTAGTGAATGTCATCATGACACCACCAGGGAAGAAGACAAACCCCAGACCAAAGGCATCACATGGTCCAACGGCTTCATACGAATACAGGACTCACTTGAGTCACCCTAACGCCAATGTTTTGCAGGGAAATCATACTCAGACTCATGAATATGAGCATGTGTCTACAAACTGCTATGTTCATATATCTAAGAACTTTTCTGCTTATTCAAATGAGTATCATTCATCTCTTGCAAGGCTATTTGCTAGGGCTTCAAAGCCAAAATTCTCAGATGCTGCACTTAGACTCATTGCTTCTAAGCCATCCCTGAAAATGTGGGTGGTGAAGAAGAATTAACTCTCTTTTGTAGAATATGGTCTCCAGCCAGCAATCAAAGGCATCCGATATTATTGCTGGGGACCTAAAACTTAAAGGGACGCATGATAAAATGACTTACTATGTATTTCACATATGAATCTCTTACCGGTCATACCGTGTGTTCTAATCTTGATCTAAGCTGTGATAATCCTAGTGTGCGTCAAATGCTTATGCTTCACAACATACCTTGTGAAGCCTATCCTCCTAAATGCACTGTAGGGCATGTCACCAAAAGCTTCAGAATGGATTATTGATAGCGGGTGCACTAATCATATGACTGGTGATCGAAGTCTTCTCATGGACTCAACCTTATGTCCATCCGACAAGAGTCAAATCACATTTGCTGACACTGGTAAAAGCAATGTATTGGGTCTAGGTAGAGTTGCAATCTCTAAGGATCAACACATGGATAAAGTGATGCTTGTTGAATCCCTTGGGTTCAACTTAATGTCCGTCTCAATGCTTTGTGACTTGAACATGATTGTGCTATTTGGAAAATATTGTTGCCTTGTACTAATGGAATCTGACAAGTCTCTAGTCTTTGAAGGATATAGGAAAGATGATCTATACATGCTAGATTTCTTAGCAGGTCCATAGCTTGTCGTGTGTCTTCTCACAAAAGCTTAAGAATGGTGGCTCTAGCATCGAAGACTGGGGCGTGCTGGCATGAGGAACTTACACACACTCGTCAAGAAGAAGCATGTCATTGGCATCGAGGATGTCAAGTTCAAGAAAGATCATTTGTGTGGTGCCTGTGAAGCAGGGAAGATGACTAGGGCGAAGCACCCCTCGAAGATAATCATGACAACATCTCAATCCTTCGAGCTATTACACATGGACTTATTTGGACCTACTCACTACTCCACCCTAACAACAACTGCTTGTTTGTATGGCTTCGTCATTGTTGATGACTACTCAAGATACACATGGGTGCATATAATTCTCTACAACACTGAAGTACAAGATGTCTTCAGACGATTCGCCAGTCGAGCAATGAACAATTATGGCATCAAGATCAAGCATATCAGAAGTGACAATGGCACTGAATTCAAGAACACCGGTCTTGATCTTTATCTGGATACAATGGGAATCACTCATGAGTTCTCTGCTCCATACACACCTCAGCAAAATGGCATCGTTGAGCGCAAGAACATAACTCTAATTGAGATGGCTCGAACAATGCTCGATGAGTACAAGACACCAAGAAAGTTCTGGCCTGAAGCTATCGATACAGCTTGTCACATTATCAACCGTGTCCACATCCACAAGCTTCTGGGCAAAACATCCTATGAGCTCCTTACTAGCAAGAAGCCAAATGTCAGCTACATCAGGGTCTTTGGTGCTAGATGCTGGATCAAGGATCCCCATCACAAGTCGAAGTTTGCACCTAAGGGTCACGAAGGCTTCATGCTTGGCTATGGAAAGGACTCGCACTCCTACAGAGTCTTCAACCTCTATCTCTATAAGATCGTTGAAACTGTGGATGTGAGATTTGATGAAACCAATGGTTCACCAAGAGAACTCCTGCCGAGTACACTTGATGAAGCTCCTACAAGCAAATCTATCAAGCTCATGGGAACTGGTGAAATCATGCCCTCTGAAGCACAGCCTGAAGAGGAACTTATAATTTCTGCACCTAACCAACCTGAAGACAATGCTCAGATCGAAGATAATCCTCCCAATGATGACAATGATCAGCAAGAGCAAAATCTTCGTCCTGTTCATCCTCATGTTGCAAATGAAGTGCAAACTGAGAAGATAATTGACAGCATCAATGCACCTGGTCCACTGACTCGCTCAAGAGCAACACAGTTAGCAAACTTCTGTGGGCACTTTTCATTTGTGTCAATATCGAAACCCAAGAAAGTTGCTGAAGCTTTCATGGAACATGAATGGATTCAAGCTATGCAAGAAGAACTTCAACAGTTCAAGCTGAACAATGTTTGGGAACTGATCAAGCGACCTGACCCTCGCAAGCATAACATTATTGGAACAAAATGGATATATCGAAACAAGCAAGATGAGCATGGTCAAGTTGTCAGAAACAAAGCACGCCTTGTGGCTCAAGGATATACTCAAGAAGAAGGAATCGACTTCGATGAAACATTTGCTCCCGTGGCTAGGCTTGAAGCTATTCGCATACTGCTAGCCTACGCTAATCATCACAACATCTTGTTATACCAAATGGATGTGAAGAGTGCATTTCTCAATGGCAAGATTGAAGAAGAAGTATATGTCGCTCAACCACCTGGCTTTGAAGATCCAAAACATCCTGATATGGTGTACAAGCTAAACAAAGCACTGTATGGCCTCAAACAAGCCCCTCGTGCATGGTATGATACGATCAAAGACTTCCTAAAGAGCAAAGGCTTCAAACCTGGATCCCTTGATCCCACACTCTTCACGAAGACATATGATGGTGAACTATTTGTGTGCCAAATCTATGTGGATGACATAATCTTCGGCTGCACCAACCAGTAGTATACTGATGAGTTTGGATACATGATGCAAGAGCAATATCAGATGTCCATGATTGTTGAGATAAAGTTCATCCTTGGTCTTCAAATTCGTTAGCAAAGGAATGGCATCTTCATATCTCAAGAAAAACACCTCAAAGATTGTCTGAAGAAGTTTGGAATGGAAGACTGCAAAGGCTACACGACGCCAATGCCAGCCAAACACCATCTTGGTCCCGACGACAATGGTAAAGAGTTCGATCAAAAGGTATACCGCTCCATGATTGGTTCTTTACTTTATCTATGTGCATCTAGGACATATATTATGCTTAGTGTTTGCATGTGTGCTCGATTCCAAGCGGCACCAAAGGAATCACATCACTTAGCTGTGAAGCGAATTCTTCGATATTTGGCTTACACCCCAACACTCGGATTATGGTATCCCAAGGGCTCAAAATTTGATCTGATTGGATTCTCGGATGCTGATTATGCTGGTGACAAGGCGGGTCACAAGTCTACATCAGGCACATGTAACTTTCTGGGTCGATCACTTGTCTGTTGGTCTTCAAAGAAGCGGAACTGTGTATCACTCTCAACTGCTGAATCTGAATACATTGCTGCTGGATCTTGTTGTGCTCAGCTTCTCTGGATGAAGCAAACTCTCAAGCACTATGGCATCAATCTGAAACAAGTACCTCTCTTCTGCGACAACGAAAGTGCCATCAAGATAGCCAACAATCCAGTTCAGCACTCGAAGACAAAGCACATTGAAATTCGTCATCACTTTCTCGGAGATCATGTCATGAAGAAAGATATCGACATCATTCATGTCAACACTGAAGAGCAACTGGGAGATATCTTCACAAAGCCCTTGGATGAGAAAAGGTTTCAGAAGTTACGGTATGAGCTAAATATCTTCGAATCCTCTAATGTCCTGTGATCAGGCACACATCCTAACACTTATGCATGTTGATGACTTAGATGTGCAACACACGAAGTACTGTATATCTTCAATCAACGAAGACTTACATTCTGAGTGTGAATACATTAACATGGAATTTGACTTCGGAGCGCCACGATACTTGTGCGTCGTGTCTGGGTCTAATACTTCCTATACGGTGGGTAACGCCACCACAAAATTTCTCTGTTTGAAGTGTTTCACTCATGGCGTTATTTTTTGCAATGACTTCACATTGGTTTTGTCTTCAGTTTCAATTTATCTTCATGATTTCCTTCACTATGATGATTTGATTGCTTTCTGAAATATATATATATATATATATATATATATACTAGTGTTCTGTCCTCTACAGGATTCACTTATAGCTATGTCTTCAAGTTGAATCTCTTGAACTAAGTGAATGTGATCGGACCCTAACCTCTCTATGCTTTCAATCTCAAACTCTATCTGTCCAAATCATATGCGTTCTATTGAAACTGTCGAATGTCTTCTCTGCGTCCTAGTCAGCAGAAGGCACAGAGACAAAACATTAAGTCTGTTTTAAATAACTCATCTTTATTGTTGAAATCCGAAGAAGCCGGAACAACCATCCGACATGTCTGGCGGGCGTGGGAACGTGGGACAACTCTGAGTATGTTGCATGCTTGCCACGTGCCCCACAGATGTGAACCGCCAGGGGCACCAGCATAATTGCGCTGTGCCACACACCTACTTATAAATACTTGTCCCCTGCGATAAAGAAATCCCTCTTCCACCTCTCCACCTCGTCAAAACCCTAGCGCCACCACTAGCTCTCGATGACACCGGCGAAGAAGCGCTTAGCTGCCGCGACTTCTCCGACGCCGTCCTCACGCCGGCCGCGGACATCGTCCTCTCCGCCGTCGCCGTAGGTGTCCTCTGTCGCCAAGTTAGGGCACGATGGACTGAACTGATCGGTCTCTTATTCATCCCATCTAGCAGTTCTTCGTGCGGTAATTATAACTCTATTTTTACCACCTTTTTGATCTTCAAGATTTCATCCTATTTTCTAAAAGTGGTTTCTGCCTGCACTGTGATAGATCTATTCTGTCTGCATCTTGTACTGCCTAGTCTATTCACTTAGATTTCCTATCTAGTTTGATTCCTCACTTGTACTTATTCACGGATTGGTACAAATCTGGAACCAACTCACCTCATATAAGTCAATGTCTTCGCATCATGAGGTCAATGTCTTCAAACTGATTTATCTTCAAAATCTTCTGAGAATGCATATGACCTCTTCCCCTTCCCTCGCATCTCTAATGCTGTCACAGGTACATGTCCGTGGGAGAATCCCTTGGTTCTCATAGTCTGCATTCGTTTGCAGAATACTTACAGCATCACATTAATTCTCCTGAAGCCAGTTCCTGCTTGACCAGCAAGCGTAAGTCTCTAAAGCCTTTGAACGTGTTGAAGCCATTCAGTTTGAAGTTCATGGCTGCAGAGAAATCAGTAAGGAAGGGTGGCAGACAGCGTCGAGGGGGTACATCAAAAGATTTGCCTGATGATCTAGCAGAGCTCTACAAGACAGATCCTGAAGAGAATTATCATCAGCGCAAGACACGAATCCAATGGATTCGATGCTATTGGGCTGAACAATGGTTCAAATACAAGTTCGTGACCTAGGAATATGCTGAGAAGAATGCTATCAAAATTCCTTGGGGTGATATTCTCTCTATCGAGGCCTTCAACCCAAGAACAAAGCTGAAGCTATTGCACAAGAATTCTATCCTTGCATGGTCCATGGACCTCAGCCTGAGAATGCCGATCCCACATCATTACTCTGGTGTCGTGATGATGCTCTCTTCAAACGCAACTTCCAGCATGCAAAGGCTTCAGCCAAGGAAAACAAGAAGTCATTGGGATTAGACTTCAACCATGGTCCCTCTGCTCCCCGTGCTGACGGCTCAAGTGATGCGGAACCAAATGTCATTGGCCCCTCTCCAACCTTGATGGCCTCATCACTTACATCTTGGTCCATGGTGCCAAAGTGGATCATTCTGATAATGATGTTGATTCTGATGAAGCCCCAGCTCCTCCTCCAAGGCCGCAGAAGACAAAGAAAATTAAGGCTTGAACATCAGCTGCACCTCCGAAAGCTTCTCGTGTGAAGCCTCTGGCCACTGCACCTCCTCAAGACAGTGTGCAATCTGAAGATCAGTCCCGAATCTCCAAGAAGACGGAGTAGAAAAAGCAAATCGTCAGGCATACTAATCAAACCCTGACTCCTGCTGCTATTCTACGTGAAGATCCCATTGATCTGTCTAGCAATGAAGATCTTGCAGATGATGCCCTTGAGCAATTGATCAAAAGCAAGGAAGAAGCAGAGATCTTCAACAACCTGCCTCTCTTTGATGTGGCAATCATCCATAACTTCATTGACGAGTGGTTTGATACACCAAACCTCAGCTTTGATGATCTGCAGCTTCCCATTGGCCTCAACGTCTCCTTTAATGGCGCAATTGCTTCCGAGCTAGCTCTTGCTCAGCACATCGTTGAGCTGAAGAACAAAATTGATTATGAGAAGGCTCAGTTCAAGAAGCATGTTGCGAAGCTCAGTGTGCAAGATGTCAAAAACTTCAAGGTCATGCTGCATGAGCTCAAAGAAGCCTTTCTCAAGAAGCGCCAAGAAGCTCAAGGCTCTCGCAAGCGCATGAAGAATTTGGCTGACAAGTGTGTGCTTGCCTTAAATGAGGCTGAGAAGCGCAAGTCTCTTGTCCGTCTTGGCATTGACCCCAGGATGGCTGCAAAGAAGAAGAAGAAGCTCTCTACTGCCCAACCTGCGCCTTCTAGTCAAGAAGCACCTCGCATTATCTTCCCAAGCAGCATGACTGGCTCGAAGCCAAAGGTCTCAACTACCGCTTCAGAACAAAAGAAGACGAGGGCTGCAGAGGCTGAAGACAGAAAAAGGAAAACCTCAGAAGCCTCTGATGCTGCTCCCTCCAAGAAGAAGCGCAAGACCAAGAAAAGTCGGGCTGCGCCCACAGAGCCCCTTGTTGTTGAACCCATCTCAGTGGTTCATCCTACATCTGCAACCCAAGAACTACGTATGACTGGTCATGAGCCTGCTTCCACAGAGGCTCCTGAAGATGAAGAAATTCCAGCAGTTGATCCCATCACTGCTGAAGACATTGGTCACCATGATAATGTAGAAGATGATGAAGTTCTTCCTCAAATTGAATACAATGTGGTATCATCGCCTGTTCTCACGAACAGCGAAATCTGTGAGTAATAGTCCACGAACCGGGCCAGAATCGGCCAAAACTGTGAATGTTGATGACTGACACGTAAGCGCACCCTGGGATTCGTTAATCGTTGAAATCACTTCAGGACCTGAAAACAATGATTAATAGTCCATGAAACGGGCCAGAATCAACTAAAACTGTCAGTGTTGATGACCGACACGTAAGTGCACCCCGGGGTTCGTTAATCATGGAAATCACTCCGGGAGCCCAAAACAGTGAGTAATAGTCCACAAAACGGGCCAGAATTGACAAAAACCGCGAGTGTTGATGACCGAAACAAAAACGCAACTGGGGTTCATCAATCGTGGAAATCCCTCCGGGACCCGAAAACTGAGTAATAGTCCAAGAGACGGGCCAGAATCGACCAAACTGCGGGTCTTGACGACCAACACGTAAGCATACCTTGGGGTTCGACAACCATGGAAATCGCTTTGGGACCACAAAACATTGAGTAATAGTCCACGAAACGGGTCAAAATCGACAAAAACCGCAAGTGTTGATGACCGACATGTAAACACGCCCTGGGGTTAGCTAAAGGTGGAAACCACTCCAGGACGCCGAAAGAGTGAGTAAAAGTCCACGAACCGGGCCAGAATTGGCCAAAACTGTAGTGTTGATGACCGACACATAAGCGCACCCCGGGGTTCATTAATCGTGGAAATCACTCCGGGACCCCAAAACAACGAGTAATACTCCACGAAATGGGCAAGAATGGGCCAGAACTATGAGTGTTGATGACCGACACGTTAACGCACACCAGGGTTCGTTAACGGTGGAAATCACTCTGGGACGCCAAAACAGTGAGTAATAGTCCACGAACCGGGCCAGAATCGTCCAAAACTGTGAATGTTGATGACCGACACGTAAGCGCACCCCGTGGTTCGTTAATCGTTAAAATCACTTTAGGACCCAAAAATAGTGAGT
>NC_057804.1:455113-458665 GCF_018294505.1 Triticum aestivum
TCCGGGAGCCCAAAACAGTGAGTAATAGTCCACGAAACGGGCCAGAATCGGCCAAAACTATGAGTGTTGATGACCCACACGTAAACGCACCCCAGGGTTTGTTAATGGTGGAAATCACTCTGGGACGCCAAAACAGTGAGTAATAGTCCACAAACCGGGCCAGAATCGGCCAAAACTGTGAATGTTGAAGACCGACACGTAAGCGCACCCCGGGGTTCGTTAATCGTTGAAATCACTTCAGGACACAAAAACAGTGATTAATAGTCCATGAACCGGGCCAGAATTGGCCAAAACTGTGGATGTTGATGACCGACACGTAAGCGCACCCCGGGGTTCGTTAATCGTTGAAATCACTTCAGGACCCGAAAACAGTGATTAATAGTCCATGAAACGGGCCAGAATTGACAAAAACCGCGAGTGTTGATGACTGAAACAAAAACGCAACCGGGGTTCATCAATCGTGGAAATCCCTCTGGGACCCCAAAACTGAGTAATAGTCCAAGAGACGGGCCAGAGTCGACCAAACTGCGGGTCTTGACGACCAACACGTAAGCATATATTGAGGTTCGACAACCATCGAAATCGCTTTGGGACCACAAAACATTGAGTAATAGTGCACGAAACGGGTCAAAATCGACAAAAACCGCAAGTGTTGATGACCGACATGTAAACACGCCCCGGGGTTAGTTAATGGTGGAAACCACTCCAGGACGCCAAAAGAGTGCGTAATAGTCCACGAACCGGGCCAGAATTGGCCAAAACTGTAGTGTTGATGACCGACACATAAGCGCACCCCAGGGTTCATTAATCGTGGAAATCACTCCGGGACCCCAAAACAATGAGTAATACTCCACGAAATGGGCAAGAATGGGCCAGAACTGTGAGTGTTGATGACCGACACGTTAACGCACCCCAGGGTTTGTTAATGGTGGAAATCACTCTGGGACACCAAAACAGTGAGTAATAGTCCTCGAACCGGGCCAGAATCGGCCAAAACTGTGAATGTTGATGACCGACACGTAAGCGCACCCCGGGGTTCATTAATCATTGAAATCACTTTAGGACCCGAAAACAGTGATTAATAGTCCATGAAACGGGCCAGAATCAACTAAAACTGTCAGTGTTGATGACCGACACGTAAGCGCACCCCGGGGTTCGTTAATCATGGAAATCACTCCGGGAGCCCAAAACAGTGAGTAATAGTCCACAAAACGGGCCAGAATTGACAAAAACCGCGAGTGTTGATGATCGAAACAAAAACGCAACCGGGGTTCATCAATCGTGGAAATCCTTCCGGGACCCGAAAACTGAGTAATAGTCCAAGAGACGGGCCAGAATCGACCAAACTGCGGGTCTTGACGACCAACACGTAAGCATACCTTGGGGTTCAAAAACCATGGAAATCGCTTTGGGAACACAAAACATTGAGTTATAGTCCAGGAAACGGGTCAAAATCGACAAAAACCACAAGTGTTGATGACCGACATGTAAACATGCCACGGGGTTAGTTAATGGTGGAAACCACTCCAGGACGCCAAAAGAGTGAGTAATAGTCCACAAACCGGGCCAGAATTGGCCAAAACTGTAGTGTTGATGACCGACACAGAAGCGCACCCCGGGGTTCATTAATTGTGGAAATCACTCTGGGACCCCAAAACAATGAGTAATACTCCACGAAATGGACAAGAATGGGCCAGAACTGTGAGTGTTGATGACCGACACGTTAACGCACCCCAGGGTACGTTAACAGTGGAAATCACTCCGGGACGCCAAAACAGTGAGTAATAGTCCACGAACCGGGCCAGAATCGGCCAAAATGTTGATGACCGACACGTAAGCGCACCCCGGGGTTCGTTAATCGTTGAAATCACTTCAGGACCCGAAAACAGTGATTAATAGTCCATGAAACGGGCCAGAATCAACTAAAACTGTCAGTGTTGATGACCAACACGTAAGCGCACCCCGGGGTTCGTTAATCATGGAAATCACTCCGGGAGCCCAAAACAGTGAGTAATAGTCCACAAAACGGGCCAGAATTGACAAGAACCGCGAGTGTTGATGACCGAAACAAAAACGCAACCGGGGTTCATCAATCGTGGAAATCCCTCCGGGACCCGAAAACTGAGTAATAGTCCAAGAGACGTGCCAGAATCGACCAAACTGCGGGTCTTGACGACCAACACGTAAGCATACCTTGGGGTTCGACAACCATGGAAATCGCTTTGGGACCACAAAACATTGAGTAATAGTCCACGAAACGGGTCAAAATCGACAAAAACCGCAAGTGTTGATGACCGACATGTAAACACGCCCCGGTGTTAGTTAATGGTGGAAACCACTCCAGGACGCCAAAAGAGTGGGTAATAATCCACGAGCAGGGCCAGAGTTGGCCAAAACTGTAGTGTTGATGACCGACACATAAGCGCACCCCGGGGTTCATTAATCGTGGAAATCACTCCGGGACCCCAAAACAATGAGTAATACTCCTCGAAATGGGCAAGAATGGGCCAGAACTGTGAGTGTTGATGACCGACACGTTAACGCACCCCAGGGTTCGTTAACGGTGGAAATCACTCCGGGACGCCAAAACAGTGAGTAATAGTCCACGAACCGGGCCAGAATCGGCCAAAACTGTGAATGTTGATGACCGACACGTAAGCGCACCCCGGGGTTCGTTAATCGTTGAAATCACTTCAGGACCCGAAAACAGTGATTAATAGTCCATGAAACGGGCCAGAATCAACTAAAACTGTCAGTGTTGATGACCGACACGTAAGCGCACCCCGGGGTTCGTTAATCATGGAAATCACTCCGGGAGCCCAAAACAGTGAGTAATAGTCCACAAAACGGGCCAGAATTGACAAGAACCGCGAGTGTTGATGACCGAAAGAAAAACGCAACCGGGGTTCATCAATCATGGAAATCCCTCCGGGACCCGAAAACTGAGTAATAGTCCAAGAGATGGGCCAGAATCGACCAAACTGCGGGTCTTGACGACCAACACGTAAGCATACCTTGGGGTTCGACAACCATGGAAATCGCTTTGGGACCACAAAACATTGAGTAATAGTCCACGAAACGGGTCAAAATCGACAAAAACCGTGACCGACATGTAAACACGCCCCGGGGTTAGCTAAAGGTGGAAACCACTCCAGGACGCCGAAAGAGTGAGTAATAGTCCACGAACCGCGCCAGAATTGGCCGAAACTGTAGTGTTGATGACTGACACATAAGCGCACCCCGGGGTTCATTAATCGTGGAAATCACTCCGGGACCCCAAAACAATGAGTAATACTCCACGAAATGGGCAAGAATGGGCCAGAACTGTGAGTGTTGATGACCGACACGTTAACGCACACCAGGGTTCGTTAACGGTGGAAATCACTCCGGGACGCCAAAACAGTGAGTAATAGTCCACGAACCGGGCCAGAATCGGCCAAAACTGTGAATGTTGATGACCGACATGTAAGCGCACCCCGTGGTTCGTTAATCGTTAAAATCACTTTAGGACCCAAAAAGAGTGAGTAGTCCATGAAACGGGCCAGAATCAGC
>NC_057804.1:458835-462340 GCF_018294505.1 Triticum aestivum
GGCTAAAACTATGAGTGTTGATGACCGACATGTAAGCGCACCCCAGGGTTAGTTAATCGTGGGAATCACTTCGGGACCCCAAAACAGTGATAAATAGTCCACGAGACGGGCCAGAATCAGCCAAAACAGTGAGTGTTGATGACTGACATGTAAGCACACCTCAGGTTCAACAACTATGGAAATAGTTTCGGGGCCCGAAAACGATGAGTAATAGTCCATGAAACGGGCCAGAATTGACAAAAACCGCGAGTGTTGTTGACCGAAACAAAAATGCACCCGGGGTTCGTCAATCGTGGAAATCCCTCCGGGACCCCAAAACTGAGTAATAGTCCAAGAAACGGGCCAGAATCGACCAAACTGCGAGTCTTGACGACCAACACATAAGCATACCTTGGGGTTCGACAACCATGGAAATCGCGTTGGGACCACAAAACATTGAGTAATAGTCCATGAAACGGTTCAGAATAGACAAAGACCGCGAATGTTGATGACAGACATGTAAACACGCCCCGGGGTTCGTTAATGGTGGAAATCACTCCGGGACGCCAAAACAGTGAGTAATAGTCCACAAAACGGGCCAGAATCGGCCAAAACTATGAGTGTTGATGACTGACACGTAAGAGCACCTTGGGGTTCAAAAACTATGGAAATCAATTCGGGACCCCAAAACGGTGAGTAATAGTCCACGAAACGGGTCAGAATCGACAAAAACTGCGAGTGTTGATGACCGACACGTAAACGCACCCCAGGGTTCGCTAATGGTGGAAATCACTCCGGGATGCCAAAACAGTGAGCAATAGTCCACGAACCGAGCCAAAATTGGCCAAAACTATGAATGTTGATGACCGACACATAAGCGCACCCCGGGTTCATTAATCGTTGAAATCACTTCAGGACCCGAAAACAGTGATTAATAGTCCATGAAACGGGCCAGAATCACCTAAAACTGTGAGTGTTGATGACCGACATGTAAGCGCACCCCGGGGTTCGTTAATCGTGGAAATCACTCCGGGAGCCCAAAACAGTGAGTAATAGTCCACGAAACTGGCCAGAATTGACAAAAACTGCGAGTGTTGATGACCGAAATGAAAACGCACCCGGGGTTCATCAATCGTGGAAATCACTCCGGGACCCCAAAAGAGTGAGTAATACTCCACGAAACGGGTCAGAATCGGCCAAAACTATGAGAGTTGATAACCGACAAGTAAGAGCACCTTGGGGTTCAACAACTATGGAAATCGATTTGGGACCCCAAAACGGTGAGTAATAGTCCGCGAAACGGGTCAGAATCGACAAAAGCTGCGAGTGTTGATGACCGACACGTAAACGCACCCTAGGGTTTGTTAATTGTGGAAATCACTCTGGGATGCCAAAATAGTGAGTAATAGTCCACGAACTGGGCCAGAATCAGCCAAAACTGTGAATGTTGATGACCAACACGTAAGCATACCTTGGGGCTTGACAACCATGGAAATCGCTTTGGGACCACAAAACATTGAGTAATAGTCCATGAAACGGGCCAGAATCGACAGAAACCGTGAGTGTTGATGACGGACATGTAAACACGCCCCGGGGTTCGTTAATGGTGGTAATCACTCCGAGACGCCAAAACAGTGAGTAATAGTCCACGAAACGGGTCAGAATCGGCCAAAACTATGAGAGTTGATAACCGACAAGTAAGAGCACCTTGGGGTTCATCAACTATGGAAATCGATTCAGGACCCCAAAACGGTGAGTAATAGTCCGCGAAACGGGTCAGAATCGACAAAAACCGCAAGTGTTGATGACCGACACGTAAACGCACCCTAGGGTTTGTAAATGGTGGAAATCACTCTGGGATGCCAAAACAGTGAGTAATAGTCCACGAACCGGGCCAGAATCAGCCAAAATTGTGAACGTTGATGACCGACACGTAAGCGCACCCCGGGGTTCGTTAATCGTTGAAATCACTTTAGGACCCGAAAACAGAGATTAATAGTCCATGAAACGCGCCAGAATCAACTAAAACTATGAGTGCTGATGACCGACACGAAAGCGCACCTCGGGGTTCGTTAATCGTGGAAATCACTCCGGGAGCCCAAAACAGTGAGTAATAGTCCATGAAACGGGCCAGAATTGACAAAAACCGTGAGTGTTGATGTACGAAACGAAAACGCACCCGGGGTTCATCAATCGTGGAAATTCCTCCGAGACCCGGAAACTAAGTAATAGTCCAAGAAACGGGCCAGAATCGACCAAACTGCGAGTCTTGGCGACAAACACGTAAGCATACCTTGGGGTTCGACAACCATGGAAATCCCTTTCGGACCACAAAACATTGAGTAATAGTCCACGAAATGGGTTCAAAATCGACAAAAACCGCGAGTGTTGAGGACCGACACGTAAGCGCACCCCAGGGTTTGTTAATGGTGGAATTCACTCTGGGACGCCAAAACAGTGAGTAATAGTCCACGAACTGGGCCAGAATCGGCCAAAACTGTGAATGTTGATGACCGACACGTAAGCGCACCCCGGGGTTCGTTAATCGTTGAAATCACTTCAGGACCCGAAAACAGTGATTAATAGTCCATGAAACGGGCCAAAATCAGCTAAAACTGTGAGTGTTGATGACCGACACGTTAGCGCACCCCGGGGTTCGTTAATCATGGAAATCACTCCGAGAGCCCAAAACAGTGAGTAATAGTCCACAAAACGGGCCAGAATTGACAATAACCGCGAGTGTTGATGACCGAAACAAAAACGCACCCGGGGTTCATCAATCGTGGAAATCCCTCCGGGACCCGAAAACTGAGTAATAGTCCAAGAGACGGGCCAGAATCGACAAAACTGCGAGTCTTGACGACCAACACGTAAGCATACCTTGGGGTTCAACAACCATGGAAATCGCTTTGGGACCACAAAACATTGAGTAATAGTCCACGAAACGGGTCAAAATCGACAAAAACCGCAATTGTTGATGACCGACACATAAACACGCCCCAGGGTTTGTTAATGGTGGAAATCACTCCAGGACCCCAAAACAGTGAGTAATAGTCCATGAGACGGACCAGAATTGACAAAAACCGTGAGTGTTGATAACCGAAACGAAAACGCACCTGGGGTTCATCAATCGCAGAAATCCCTCCGAGACCCAGAAACTGAGTAATAGTCCAAGAAACGGGCCAGAATCGACCAAACTGCGAGTCTTGACGACCAACACGTAAGCATACCTTGGGGTTCGACAACCATGGAAATCGCTTTGGGACCACAAAACGTTGAGTAATAGTCCACGAAATGGGGTCAAAATCGACAAAAACCGTGAGTGTTGATGACCGACACGTAAGCGCACCCTAGGGTTTGTTAATGGTGGAATTCACTCTGGGACGCCAAAACAGTGAGTAATAGTCCACGAACTGGGCCAGAATCGGCCAAAACTGTGAATGTTGATGACCGACACGTAAGCGCACCCCGAGGTTCATTAATCGTTGAAATCACTTCAGGACCCGAAAACAGTGATTAATAGTCC
>NC_057804.1:462787-463514 GCF_018294505.1 Triticum aestivum
ACACGTAAACGCACCCCAGGGTTCGTTAATGGTGGAAATCACTCCAGGACGCCAAAAGAGTGAATAATAGTGCACGAACCGGGCCAGAATTGGCCAAAACTATGGATGTTGATGACCGACACGTAAGCGCACCACGGGGTTCGTTAATCGTTGAAATCACTTCAGGACCCGAAAACAGTGATTAATAGTCCATGAAACGGGCCAGAATCAGCTAAAACTGTGAGTGTTGATGACCGACACGTAAGCGCACCCCGGGGTTCGTTAATCATGGAAATTACTCCGAGAGCCCAAAACAGTGAGTAATAGTCCACAAAACGGGCCAGAATTGACAATAACCGCGAGTGTTGATGACCGAAACAAAAACGCACCCGGGGTTCATCAATCGTGGAAATCCCTCCGGGACCCGAAAACTGAGTAATAGTCCAAGAGACGGGCCAGAATCGACAAAACTGCGAGTCTTGACGACCAACACGTAAGCATACCTTGGGGTTCAACAACCATGGAAATCGCTTTGGGACCACAAAACATTGAGTAATAGTCCACGAAACGGGTCAAAATCGACAAAAACCGCAATTGTTGATGACCGACACATAAACACGCCCCAGGGTTTGTTAATGGTGGAAATCACTCCAGGACCCCAAAACAGTGAGTAATAGTCCATGAGACGGACCAGAATTGACAAAAACCGTGAGTGTTGATAACCGAAACGAAAACGCACCTGGGGTTC
>NC_057804.1:464679-468409 GCF_018294505.1 Triticum aestivum
AATGTTGATGACCCACACGTAAGCGCACCCCGTGGTTCGTTAATCGTTAAAATCACTTTAGGACCCGTAAACAGTGAGTAGTCCATGAAACGGGCCAGAATCAGCAAAAACTGTGAGTGTTGATGACCGACATGTAAGCGCACCCCGGGGTTCGTTAGTCGTGGAAATCATTCCGGGAGCCCAAAACAGTGAGTAATAGTCCACGAAACGGGCCAGAATCGGCCAAAACTATGAGTGTTGATGACCGACATGTAAGCACACCCTGGGCTTAGTTAATCATGGAAATCACTTTGGGACCCCAAAACAGTGATTAATAGTCCACGAGACGGGCCAGAATCAGCCAAAACAGTGAGTGTTGATGACTGACATGTAAGCACACCTCAGAGTTCAACAACTATGGAAATAGTTTCGGGGCCCGAAAACAATGAGTAATAGTCCATGAAACGGGCCAGAATTGACAAAAACCATGAGTGTTGTTGACCAAAACAAAAACGCACCCGGGGTTCGTCAATCGTGGAAATCCCTCCGGGACCCCAAAACTGGGTAATAGTCCAAGAAACGGGCCAGAATCGACCAAACTGCGAGTCTTGACGACCAACACGTAAGCATACCTTGGGGTTCGACAACCATGGAAATCGCTTTGGGACCACAAAATATTGAGTAATAGTCCACGAAACGGTTCAGAATCGACAAAAACCGCGAATGTTGATGACAGACATGTAAACACGCCCCGGGGTTCGTTAATGGTGGACATCACTCCGGGACGCCAAAACAGTGAGTAATAGTCCACAAAACGGGCCAGAATCGGCCAAAACTATGAGTGTTGATGACTGACACGTAAGAGCACCTTGGGGTTGAACAACTATGGAAATCAATTCGGGACCCCAAAACGGTGAGTAATAGTCCACGAAACGGGTCAGAATCGACAAAAGCTGCGAGTGTTGATGACCGACACGTAAACGCACCCTAGGGTTCGTTAATGGTGGAAATCACTCCGGGATGCCAAAACAGTGAGCAATAGTCCACGAACCGAGCCAAAATTGGCCAAAACTATGAACGTTGATGACCGACACATAAGCGCACCCCGGGTTCGTTAATCGTTGAAATCACTTCAGGACCCGAAAACAGTGATTAATAGTCCATGAAACGGGCCAGAATCACCTAAAACTGTGAGTGTTGATGACCGACATGTAAGTGCACCCCGGGGTTCGTTAATCGTGGAAATCACTCCGGGATCCAAAACAGTGAGTAATACTCCAAGAAACGGGCAACAATCGGCCAAAACTGTGAGTGTTGATGACCGAAACGAAAACGCACCCGGGGTTCATCAATCGCGGAAATCCCTCCGAGACCCGGAAACTAAGTAATAGTCCAAGAAACGGGCCAGAATCGACCAAACTGTGAGTCTTGGCGACCAACACGTAAGCATACCTTGGGATTCGACAACCATGGAAATCCCTTTCGGACCACAAAACATTGAGTAATAGTCCATGAAATGGGGTCAAAATCGAGAAAAACCGCAAGTGTTGAGGACCGACACGTAAGCGCACCCCAGGGTTTGTTAATGGTGGAATTCACTCCGGGATGCCAAAACAGTGAGTAATAGTCCACGAACTGGGCCAGAATTGGCCAAAACTGTGAATGTTGATGACCGACACGTAAGCGCACCCCGGGGTTCGTTAATCGTTGAAATCACTTCAGGACCCGAAAACAGTGATTAATAGTCCATGAAATGGGCAAGAATGGGCCAAAACTGTGAGTGTTGATGACCGACACGTAAACGCACCCCAGGGTTCGCTAATGGTGGAAATCACTCTGGGACGCCAAAACAGTGAATAATAGTGCACGAACCGGGCCAGAATTGTCCAAAACTGTGGATGTTGATGACCGACACGTAAGCGCACCCCGGGGTCGTTAATCATGGAAATCACTCCGGGAACCCAAAATAGTGAGTACTAGTCCACAAAACGGGCCAGAATTGACAAAAACCGCGAGTGTTGATGACCGAAACAAAAACGCACCCGGGGTTCATCAATCGTGGAAATCCCTCCGGGACCCGAAAACTGAGTAATAGTCCAAGAGACGGGCCAGAATCGACAAAACTGCGAGTCTTGACGACCAACATGTAAGCATACCTTGGGGTTCGACAACCATGGAAATCGCTTTGGGACCACAAAACGTTGAGTAATAGTCTACGAAACGGGTCAAAATCGACAAAAACCGCAATTGTTGATGACCGACACGTAAACACGCCCCGGGGTTTGTTAATGGTGGAAATCACTCCGGGACCCCAACACAGTGAGTAATACTCCACGAAACGGGCAAGAATGGGCCAGAACTGTGAGTATTGATGACCGACACATAAGCGCACCCCGGGGTTCACTAATCGTGGAAATCACTCCGGGAGCCCAAAACAGTGAGTAATAGTCCACGAGACGGACCATAATTGACAAAAACCGTGAGTGTTGATGACCGAAACGAAAACGCACCTGGGGTTCATCAATCGCGGAAATCCCTCCGAGTCCCGGAAACTGAGTAATAGTCCAAGAAACGGGCCAGAATCGACCAAACTGCGAGTCTTGACGACCAACACGTAAGCATAACTTGGGGTTCGACAACCATGGAAATCGCTTTGGGACCACAAAACATTGAGTAATAGTCCACGAAATGGGGTCAAAATTGACAAAACCGCGAGTGTTGATGACCGACACGTAAGCGCACCCCAGGGTTTGTTAATGGTGGAATTCACTATGGGACGCCAAAACAGTGAGTAATAGTCCACGAACTGGGCCAGAATCGGCCAAAACTGTGAATGTTGATGACCGAAACGTAAGCGCACCCCGAGGTTCGTTAATCGTTGAAATCACTTCAGGACCCAAAAACAGTGATTAATAGTCCATGAAACGGGCACGAATGGGCCAAAACTGTGAGTGTTGATGACTGACACGTAAACGCACCCAGGGTTCGTTAATGGTGGAAACCACTCCGGGATGCCAAAACAGTGAATAATAGTGCATGAACCGGGCCAGAATTGGCCAAAACTGTGGATGTTGATGACCGACACGTAAGCGCACCACGGGGTTCGTTAATCGTTGAAATCACTTCAGGACCCGAAAACAGTGATTAATAGTCCATGAAACGGGCCAGAATCAGCTAAAACTGTGAGTGTTGATGACCGACACGTAAGCACACCCTGGGGTTCGTTAATCATGGAAGTCACTCCGAGAGCACAAAACGGGCCAGAATTGACAAAAACCGTGAGTGCTGATGACCAAAACGAAAACGCACCCGGGGTTCGTCAATCGTGGAATAGTCCAAGAGACGGGCCAGAATCGACAAAACTGCGAGTCTTGACGACCAACACGTAAGCATACCTTGGGGTTCGACAACCATGGAAATAGCTTTGGGACCACAAAACGTTGAGTAATAGTCCACGAAACGGGTCAAAATCGACAAAAACCGCAAGTGTTGATGACCGACACGTAAACATGCCCCCGAGGTTTGTTAATGGTGGAAATCACTCCGGGACCCCAAAACAGTGAGTAATACTCCACGAAATGGGCAAGAATGGGCCAGAACTGTGATTGTTGATGACCGACACATAAGCGCACCCCGGGGTTCATTAATCGTGGAAATCACTTCGGGACCCAAAACAGTGAGTAATACTCCACGAAACAGGCAAGAATGGGCCAGAACTGTGAGTGTTGATGACCGACACGTTAATGCACCC
>NC_057804.1:468767-470613 GCF_018294505.1 Triticum aestivum
GACACGTAAGCGCACCCTGGGGTTCGTTAATCGTGGAAATCACTCCGGGAGCCCAAAACAGTGAGTAATAGTCCACGAAACGGGCCAGAATCAGCCAAAACTGTGAGTGTTGATGACCGACATGTAAGCGCACCCCGAGGTTAGTTAATCGTAGAAATCACTCCGGGACCCCAAAACAGTGATTAATAGTCCATGAAACGGGCCAGAATCGCCCAAAACAGTGAGTGTTGATGACCGACACGTAAGCACACCTCAGAGTTGACAAAAACCTCGAGTGTTGTTGATTGAAACGAAAACGCACCCAGGGTTCGTCAATCGTGGAAATCCCTCCGGGACCCCAAAACTGAGTAATAGTCCAAGAAAAGGGCCAGAACCGACCAAACTGCGAGTCTTGACGACCAACACGTAAGCATATCTTGGGGTTCGACAACCATGGAAATCGCTTTGGGACCACAAAACGTTGAGTAATAGTCCACGGAACGGTTCAGAATCGGCAAAAACCACGAGTGTTGATGACAGACATGTAAACACGCCCCGGGGTTCGTTAATGGTGGAAATCACTCCAGGACTCCAAAACAGTGAGTAATAGTCCACGAAACGGGCCAGAATCGGCCAAAACTATGAGTGTTGATGACCAACACGTAAGAGCACCTTGGGGTTCAACAACTATGGAAATCGATTCGGGACCCCAAGACGGTGAGTAATAGTCCACGAAACGGGTCAGAATCGACAAAAACCGCGAGTGTTGATGACCGACACGTAAACGCACCCCAGGGTTCGTTAATGGTGGAAATCACTCTGGGACGCCAAAACAGTGAGTAATAGTCCACGAACCGAGCCAGAATCGGCCAAAACTATGAATGTTGATGACCGACACGTAAGCGCACCCCGGGGTTCGTTAATCGTTGAAATCACTTCAGGACCCGAAAACAGTGATTAATAGTCCATGAAACGGGCCAGAATCAGCTAAAACTCCATAGTTGTTGAACCCCAAGGTGCTCTTACGTGTCGGTCATCAGCACTCATAGTTTTGGCTGATTCTGGCCCGTTTCGTGGACTATTACTCACTGTTTTGGCACCCCGGAGTGATTTCCACCATTAACGAACCCCAGGGCGTGTTTGCATGTCGGTCATCAACACTCACGGTTTCTGTCGATTCTGACCCGTTTCGTGGACTATTACTCAACGTTTTGTGGTCCCAAAGCAATTTCCATGGTTGTGGAACCCCAAGGTATGCTTACGTGTTGGTCGTCAAGACTTGCAGTTTGGTCGATTCTGGCCCGTTTCTTGGACTATTACTCAATTTTGGTGTCTCGAAGGGATTTCCACGATTGACAAACCCCGGGCGTGTTTTTGTTTTGGTCATCAACACTCGCGGTTTTTGTCAATTCTGGCCCGTTTCGTGGACTATTACTCATCATTTTGGGGTCCCGAAACGGTTTCCATAGTTGTAGAACTCTGAGGTGTGGTTACGTGTCGGTCATCAACACTCACTGTTTTGGGCGATTCTGGCCCGTTTCGTGGACTATTAATCACTGTTTTGGGGTCCCGGAGTGATTTCCACGATTAACTAACCCCGGGGTGCGCTTACGTGTCGGTCATCAACACTCACAGTTTTGGCCCATTCTGGCCCGTTTCGTGGACTACTACTGACTGTTTTGGGCTCCCGGAGTGATTTGCACAATTAACGAACCCCGGGGTTTGCTTACGTGTCGGTCATCAACACTCACAGTTTTGGCTGATTCTGGCCCGTTTCATGGACTATTACTCACTGTTTTCGCGTCTCGGAGCGATTGCCACCATTAACGAACCTTGGGGTGCGTTAACGTGTCGGTCATCAACACTC
>NC_057804.1:470828-471622 GCF_018294505.1 Triticum aestivum
TTTTGTCGATTCTGACCCGTTTCGTGGACTATTACTCACCGTTGTGCTCTTACGTATCGGTCATCAGCACTCATAGTTTTGGCCGATTCTGGCCCGTTTCGTGGACTATTACTCACTGTTTTGGCGTCCCGGAGTGATTTCCACCATTAACAAACCCCGGGGCGTGTTTACGTGTCGGTCATCAACACTCGCGGTTTTTGTCGATTCTGACCCGTTTTGTGGACTATTACTCAACGTTTTGTGGTCCCAAAGCAATTTCCATGGTTGTGGAACCCCAAGGTATGCTTACGTGTTGGTCGTCAAGACTTGAAGTTTGGTCGATTCTGGCCTGTTTCTTGGAGTATTACTCAGTTCTGGTGTCCCGAAGGGATTTCCACGATTGACGAACCCCGGGTGTGTTTTTGTTTCGGTCATCAACACTCGCGGTTTTTGTCAATTCTGGCCCGTTTCATGGACTATTACTCATCGTTTTGGGGTCCCAAAACGGCTTCCATAGTTGTAGAACTCTGAGGTGTGGTTACGTGTCGGTCATCAACACTCATTGTTTTGGGCGATTCTGGCCCGTTTCATGGACTATTAATCACTGTTTTGGGGTCCCAGAGTGATTTCCACGATTAACTAACCCCGGGGTGCGCTTACGTGTCGGTCATCAACACTCACAGTTTTGGCCAATTCTGGCCCGTTTCGTGGACTATTACTGACTGTTTTGGGCTCCGGGAGTGATTTGCACAATTAGCGAACCCCGGGGTTTGCTTACATGTCGGTCATCAACACTCACAGTTTTGGCTGATTCT
>NC_057804.1:472008-493032 GCF_018294505.1 Triticum aestivum
CTCATAGTTTTGGCCGATTGTTGCCCGTTTCGTGGAGTATTACTCACTATTTTGGATCCCGGAGTGATTTCGACGCTTAATGAATCCCGGGGTGTGCTTATGTGTCGGTCATCAACACTCACAGTTTTGGCCGATTCTTGCCCGGTTCGTGGACTATTACTCACTGTTTTGGCGTCCCGGAGTGATTTCCACCATTAACGAACCCCGTGGCGTGGTTACGTGTCGGTCATCAACAATCACGGTTTTTCTCGATTCTAACCCGTTTCGTGGACTATTACTCACCGTTTTGGGGTCCCGAATTGATTTCCATAGTTGTTGAACCCCAAGGTGCTCTTACGTGTCGGTCATCAGCACTCATAGTTTTGGCCGATTCTGGCCCGTTTCGTGGACTATTACTCACTGTTTTGGCGCCCCGGAGTGATTTCCACCATTAACGAACCCCGGGGCGTGTTTGCATGTCCGTCATCAACACTCACGGTTTCTGTCGATTCTGACCCGTTTCGTGGACTGTTACTCAAGGTTTTGTGGTCCCAAAGCGATTTCCATGGTTGTCGAACCCCAAGGTATGCTTACGTGTTGGTCGTCAAGACTCGCGGTTTGGTCGATTCTGGCCCGTTTCTTGGACTATTACTCAGTTTTGGGGTCCCGGAGGGATTTCCACGATTGATGAACCTCGGGTGCGTTTTTGTTTCGGTCATCAACACTCATGGTTTTTGTCAATTCTGGCCCGTTTCATGGACTATTACTCATCATTTTGGGGTCCCGAAATGATTTCCATTGTTGTTGAACTGTAAGGTGTGCTTACGTGTCGGTCATAAACAATCACTGTTTTGGCCGTTTCTGGCCCGTTTCTTGGACTATTAATCACTGTTTTGGGGTCCCGGGGTGATTTCCACGATTAACTAACCCCGGGGTGCGCTTACGTGTCGGTCATCATCACTCACAATTTTGGCCCATTCTGGCCCGTTTCGTGGACTATTACTCACTGTTTTGGGCTCCTGGAGTGATTTCCACGATTAACGAACTTTGGGGTGCGCTTACGTGTTGGTCATCAGCACTCACAATTTTGGCTGATTCTGTCCCGTCTCATGGACTATTACTCACTGTTTTCGGGTCCTGAAGTGATTTCAACGATTAACGAACCCCGGGGTGCGCTGGCGTGTCGGTCATCAACATTCATAGTTTTGCCCGATTCTGGCCCGGTTCGTGGACTATTACTCACTGTTTTGGTGTCCCGGAGTTATTTGCACCATTAACGAACCTTGGGATGCGTTAGCGTGTCGGTCATGAACACTCACAGTTCTGGCCGATTCTTGGCCGTTTCGTGGAGTATTACTCACTGTTTTGGGGTCCCGGAGTGATTTCCACGATTAATGAATCCCGGGGTGCTTATGTGTCGGTCATCAACACTGACAGTTTTGGCTAATTCTGGCCCGGTTCATGGACTATTACTCACTGTTTTGGCGTCCCGGAGTGATTTCCACCATTAACGAACCCCGGGGCGTGTTTACGTGTCGGTCATCAACACTCGCAGTTTTTGTCGATTTTGACCTGTTTCGTGGACTATTACTCAATGTTTTGTGGTCCCAAAGCGATTTCCATGGTTGTCGAACCCCAAGGTATGCTTATGTGTTGGTCGTCAAGACTTGCAGTTTGGTCGATTCTAGCACGTTTCTTGGACTATTACTCGGTTTTTGGGTCCCGGAGGGATTTCCACGATTGGTGAACCCCGGGTGCGTTTTCTTTTCGGTCATCAACACTCACGGTTTTGGTCAATTCTGGCCCGTTTCATAGACTATTAGTCATCGTTTTGGGGTCCCGAAACGATTTCCATATGTGTTGAAACCTGATGTGTGCTTATGTGTCGGTCATCAATAGTCACTGTTTTGGCCGATTTTGGCCCGTTTCGTGGACTATTAATCACAGTTTTGGGGTCCTGATACGTCTCCAACGTATCTATAATTTTTGATTGTTCCATGCTATTATATTACCCCTTTTGGATGTTTATGGGCTTTATTTTACACATTTATATCATTTTTGGGACTAACCTACTAACCGGAGGCCCAGCCCGTATTGCTGTTTTTTTGCCTATTTCAGTATTTCGAAGAAAAGGAATATCAAACGAGTCCAAATGGAATGAAACCTTCGGGAGCGTGATTTTTGGAACGAACATAATCCGGAGGACTTGGAGTGCAAGCCAAGAAGTAGCCGAGGCCCCCAGGAGATAGGAGGGCACGCCCCCCCTTGTAGGGCGTAACCCCGACGTAGTTCTTCCTCCTATATATACCTACGTACCCCAAAAACATCTAGGAAGCAGCCGAAACACAATTTCCACTGCCGTAACCTTTTGCATCCACGAGATCCCATCTTGGAGCCTTCGCCGGCGTTCTGCCGGAGGGGGAATCGACCATGGAGGGCCTCTACATCAACATCCTTGCCTCTCCGATGAGTTGTGAGTAGTTTACCACAGACCTACGAGTCCATAGTTATTAGCTAGATGGCTTCTTCTCTCTTTTTGGATCTCAATACAATGTTCTACCCCTCTCTTGTGGAGATCTATTCGATTTAATCTCTTTTTACGGTGTGTTTGTCGAGATCTGATAAATTGTGGGTTTATGATCAAGTTTATCTATGAATAATAGTTGAATCTTCTCTGAATTCTTTTATGTATGATTGAGTTATCTTTTCATGTCTCTTCGAATTATCAGTTTGGTTTGGCCTAGTAGATTGATCTTTCTTGCCATGGGAGTGTTTAGCTTTGGGTTCAATCTTGTGGTGTCCTTACCTAGTGACAGAAAGGGTTGCAAGGCACGTATTGTATTGTTGCCATCGAGGATAACAAGATGGGGTTTATATCATATTGCATGAGTTTATCCCTCTACATCATGTCATCTTGCTTAATGCGTTACTCTGTTCTTTCGAACTTAATACTCTAGATGCAGGCAGGAGTCGGTCGATGTGTGGAGTAATAGTAGTAGATGCAGGCAGGAGTCGGTCTACTTGTTATGGACGTGATGCCTATATACATGATCATGCCTAGATAATCTCATAATTATTCGCTTTTCTATCAATTGTTTGACAGTAATTTGTTCACCCACCGTAATACTGATGCTATCTTGAGAGAAGCCTCTAGTGAAACCTATGGCCCCCGGGTCTATCTCTTATCATATGTGCTTCCGATCTACTTTTATTTGCATCTTTACTTTTTACATCTATATTATAAAATACCAAAAATATATTTATCTTATCATACTATCTCTATCAGATCTCACTTTCGCAAGTGGCCGTGAAGGGATTGACAACCCCTTTATCGCGTTGGTTGCGAGTTCTCAGTTTGTTTGTGTAGGTGCGTGGGACTTTTGAGGAGCCTCCTACTGGATTGATACCTTGGTTCTCAAAAACTGAGGGAAATACTTACGCTACTATTGCTGCATCACCCTCTCCTCTTCGAGGAAAACCAATGCAAGCTCAAGACGTAGCAAGAAGGATTTCTAACGCCGTTGCCGGGGAGGTCTTCGCTCAAGTCAAGACATACCAAGTACCCATCACAAACCCATCTCCCTCACATTTACATTATTTGCCATTTGCCTCTTGTTTTCCTCTCCCCCACTTCACCCTTACCGTTTTATTTTCCCTCTCTTTCCCAATCTCCTCCTCTCTTTTTGCTTGCCTCTTTCTGTTTGCTTGTGTGTTGGATTACTTGTTGCCATGGCGCAAGATAAGACCAAATTGTGTGGTTTCTCGAATAGCAATAATAATGATTTCCTTAGTACTCCGATTGCTCATCTTAATGACGTTGAGTCTTGTGAAATCAATACTGCTTTGCTGAATCTTGTTATGAAAGATCAATTCGCCGGCCTTCCTAGTGAAGATGCCGCTACTCATCTAAACAACTTTGTTGATTTGTGTGATATGCAAAAGAACAAAGATACAGATAACAATATTGTCAAACTAAAGTTATTTCCGTTTTCTCTCAGAGATCATGCTAAAGTTTGGTTTTCATCTTTGCCTAAAAATAGTATTGATTCTTGGAACAAGTGCAAAGATGCTTTTATCTCTAAGTATTTTCCTCCCGCTAAGATTATCACTCTTAGAAACGATATTATGAATTTTAAACAACTTGATCATGAACATGTTGCCCAATCTTGGGAAAGAATGAAATTGATGCTTCGTAATTGCCCTACTCATGGCTTGAATTTATGGATGATCATACAAAGTTTTTATGCCGGTTTGAATGCTTCTAGAAATCTCTTAGATTCGTCCGTGGGAGGCACGTTTAGGGAAATCACGTTAGGAGATGCTACAAAACTTCTTGATAATATTATGGCTAATTATTCTCAGTGTCACACCGAAAGATCTTCTAGTAAAAAAGTGCATGCTATAGAAGAAATCAATGTTTTGAGTGGAAAGATGGATGAACTTATGAAATTGTTTGCTACTAAAAATACTACTCTTGATCCCAATGAAATGCCTTTGTCTTCTTTGATTGAGAATAATAGTGAATCTATGGATGTGAATTTTTTTGGTAGGAATAGTTTTGGAAACAATGCTTATAGAGGAAACTTTAATGCTAGGCCGTTCCCTAGTAATTCCTTTAACAATTATAGAAATTCCTACAATAATTCTTATGGTAATTTTAATAAGACACCCTCTAATTTTGAGAATAGTGTGAAAGAATTTATGATTTCTCAAAAGAATTTTAATGCTTTGCTTGAAGAAAATTTGCTCAAAGTTGATGATTTGGCTAGGAACATTGATAGACTTTCGCTTGATGTTGATTCTCTTAAAATTAGACCTTCTCCTCCTAAGCATGATATCAATGAGTCTCTCAAAGTAATGAGAATTTCCATTGATGAGTGTAAGGAAAGAACCGCTAGATTGCGTGCTAAGAAAGATAGCTTTATAAAAGCGTGTTCTCCTAGTTTCCATGAAAATAATGATGAGGATCTTAAAGTTATTGATGTGTCTCCTATTAGATCTATGTTTTTCAATATTAATTTTGATAATTATGGGACTGATGATGAATCAACTTTGCCTAGAAGGCGTCCCAAGAATTCGAAGTCTTTAGATCTTGATGCTAAATTTGATAAAAGTGAGATTGGAAAGGTCACAATTTCAAATAACATTGAACCTACTATCTCGGATTTCAAGGAGTTTGATTATGATAATTGTTTTTTAGAAGGTTGTATTTCCTTGTTGCAATCCATTGTTAATTTTTCATCATGCTTATAGTCAAAACAAAGCTTTTACCAAACATATTGTTGATGCCTTGATGCAATCTTATGATGAAAAACATAACTTGGAAGTTTTTATACCTAAAAAACTTAATGATGAGTGGGAACCTACTATAAAGATTGGAATTAAAGATTATGAGTGTTTTGGTTTGTGTGATTTGGGTGCTAGTGTTTCCACAATTCCGAAAACTTTATGTGATATTCTAGGTTTCCATGATCTTGATGATTGGTCGTTAAATTTGCACCTTGCGGATTCCACCATTAAAAAGCCTATGGGAAGGATCAATGATGTTCTTATTGTTGCAAATAGAAATTTGGTGCACGTGGATTTTATCGTTCTTGATATAGATTGCAATCTTTCTTGCCCTATTATTCTTGGTAGACCTTTCCTTAGAACGATTGGTGCGATTATTGATATGAAGGAAGGGAATATTAGATTCCAATTTCCATTAGAGAAAGGCATGGAGCACTTTCCAAGTAAGAAAGTCAAATTACCTTATGAATCTATCATGCGGGTTACTTATGAATTTAGTGCCAAAGAAGGCACTCGTTAGATCTATCTTTGCTTTTATGCCTAGCTAGGGGCGTTAAACGATAGCGCTAGTTGGGAGGCAACCCAATTTTTATTTATGTTTTTTGTTTTTTCTCCTGTTTAGTAATAATTCTTGCATCTACCTTCTGTTTAGATGTGTTTTTATCTTTTAATTAGTATTTGTGCCAAGTAGAACCTATAGGATAACCTATGATGACAGTTGATTTGATTCTGCTGAAAAAACAGAAACTTTGTGCGACCAATATAATTTTGTTAAATCACAGGAACGTTCTTTTGCGTTGATTCTTTTTTCTGCTGATCAATAGACAAATTATCCAGGACGTCCTATTTTTGTAGGAGTTTTAGAGTTCCAGAACGTCAGAAGGTTGTGTTAGTTACAGATTGCTACAAACTGTTCTGTTTTTGACAGATTCTTTTTTTCGTGTGTTGTTTGCTTATTTTGATGCATCTATGGCTAGTAAAATAGTTTATAAACCATAGAGAAGTTGGAATACAGTAGGTTTAACACCAAAATAGAATAAAGAATGAGTTCATTGCAGTACCTTATGTGTTGGTTTTGTTTTCTTTCACTAACGGAGCTTATAAGATTTCCTGTTGAGTTTTGTGTTGTGAAGTTTTCAAGTTTTGGGTAAAGCTTTTATGGACTATGGAATAAGGAGTGGCAGGAGCCTAAGCTTGGGGATGCCCAAGGCACCCCAAGATATTCAAGCGTAGCCAAAAGCCTAAGCTTGGGGATGCCCCGGGAAGGCATCCCCTCTTTCGTCTTCGTCCATTGGTAACTTTACTTGGAGCTATATTTTTATTCACTACATGATATGTGTTTTTCTTGGAGCGTCGTGTATTATATTAGTCTTTGCTTTTTAGTTTGCCACAATCATCCTTGCTGTACACACCTTTTGTACGACGCCTACTTGATTTGAATTTGCTAGAATACTCTATGTGCTTCACTTATATCTTTTGAGCTTGATAGTTTTTGCTCTAGTGCTTCACTTATATCTTTTAGAGCACGGTGGTGTCTTAATTTTGAAGAAATTGATAGTCTCTCATGCTTAACTTATATCTTTTTGAGAGTATTTTAGAACAGCATGGTATTTGCTATGGTTACAAAGTTGGTCCTAGAATGATGAACATCAAAGTTGGGTATAATAAAAACTATCATAGAAAAAGAATTGGATGCTATGATCAATATGATGCTTGATAATTGTTTTGAGATATGGAGGTAGTGATTTTAGAGTCATGCTAGTTGAGGTGATTATGAAAAATACTTGTGTTAAGGGTTGTGATTCCCGTAGCATGCACGTATGGTGAACCGCTTTGTGATGAAGTTGGAGCACAATTTTATTTATTGATTGTCTTCCTTATGAGTGGCGGTCGGGGACGAGGGATGGTCTTTTCCTACCAATCTATCCCCCTAGGAGCATGCGCATAGTGCCTTGGTTTTGGATGACTTCTAGATTTTTGCAACAAGTACATGAGTTCTTTTGACTAATGTTGAGTCCATGGATTATACGCACCTCACCCTTCCATTATTGCTAGCCTCTCTTGTGCCGCGCAACTTTCGCCGGTATCATACACCCACCATATACCTTCCTCAAAACAGCCACCATACCTACCTATTATGGCATTTCCATAGCCATTCCGAGACATATTGCCATGCAACTTTCCACCGTTCTGTTCATATGACACACATTAGTTTTGTCATATTGCTCTTTGCATGATCATGTAGTTGACATCGTATTTGTGGCAAGGCCACTTTCATAATTTTCATACATGTCGCTCTTGATTCATTGCATATCCCGGTACACCGCCGGAGGTATTCATATAGAGTCATATCTTGTTCTAGCTTTGAGTCGTAATTCCTTTGTTGTAAATCCATAAAAGTGTGATGATCTTCATTATTAGAGCATTGTCCTAGTGAGGAAAGGATGATGAAGACTATGATTCCCCCACAAGTCGGGATGAGACTTCGGACTTGTGCTTCAAAATAGCATCGTGATCTTCATGATAGAGAGTCTCCTATGTTGTCACTTTCATATACTAGTGGGAATTTTTCATTATAGAACTTGGCTTGTATATTCCAATGATGAGCTTCCTCAAAAGTGCCCTAGGTCTTCGTGAGCAAGCAAGTTGGATGCACACCCACTTAGTTTCTTTTGTTGAGCTTTCATATATTTATAGCTCTAGTGCATCCGTTGCATGGCAATCCCTACTCACTCACATTGATATCTATTAATGGGCATCTCCATAGCCCGTTGATACGCCTAGTTGATGTGAGACTATCTTCTCTTTTTTGTCTTCTCCACAACCACCATTCTATTCCACATATAGTGCTATGTCCATGGCTCACGCTCATGTATTGCGTGAAAGTTGAAAGTGTTTGAGATTATTGAAGTATGAAACAATTGCTTGGCTTGCCATCGGGGTTGTGCATGATTAAATACTTTGTGTGATGAAGATAGAGCAACAGCCAGACTATATGATTTTGTAGGGATAACTTTCTTTGGCCATATTATTTTGAGAAGACATGATTACTTTGATTAGTATGCTTGAAGTATCACCATTTTCATGTTAATATGAACTTTTATTTTGTATCATTTGTATCTGAACATTTATGCCACAATAAAGAAAATTACATTGAGAATTATGCTAGGTAGCATTCCACATCAAAAATTTAATTTTTATCATTTACCTACTCGAGGACGAGCAGGAACTAAGCTTGGGGATGCTTGATACGTCTCCAACGTATCTATAATTTTTGATTATTCCATGCTATTATATTACCCCTTTTGGATGTTTATGGGCTTTATTTTACATATTTATATCATTTTTGGGACTAACCTACTAACCGGAGGCCTAGCTCGTATTGCTGTTTTTTGCCTATTTCAGTATTTCGAAGAAAAGGAATATCAAACGGAGTCCAAACGGAATGAAACCTTCGGGAGCGTGATTTTTGGAACGAACGTGATCCGGAGGACTTGGAGTGCCAGCCAAGAAGCAGCTGAGGCTCCCACGAGATAGGAGGGCACGCCCCCCCTGTAGGGCGTGCCCCCTGTCTCGTGGGACCCTCGGGCATCCACCGACGTAATTCTTCCTCCTATATATACCTACGTACCCCGAAAACATCCAGGGAGCACCCGAAACACAATTTCCACCGCCGTAACCTTCTGCATCCATGAGATCCCATCTTGGAGCCTTCGTCGGTGTTCTGCCAGAGGGGGAATCGACCATGGAGGGCCTCTACATCAACATCCTTGCCCCTCCGATGAGTTGTGAGTAGTTTACCACAGACCTACGGGTCCATAGTTATTAGCTAGGTGGCTTCTTCTCTCTTTTTGGATCTCAATACAATGTTCTCCCCCTCTCTTGTGGAGATCTATTCGATGTAATCTCTTTTTGCAGTGTGTTTGTCGAGATCCAATGAATTGTGGGTTTATGATCAAGTTTATCTATGAATAATATTTGAATCTTCTCTGAATTCTTTTATGTATGATTGAGTTATCTTTACAAGTCTCTTTGAATTATCAGTTTGGTTTGGCCTACTAGATTGATCTTTCTTGCCATGGGAGAAATGTTTAGCTTTGGGTTCAATCTTGCGGTGTCCTTACCCAGTGACAGAAAGGGTTGCAAGGCACGTATTGTATTGTTGCCATCGAGGATAACAAGACGGGGTTTATATCATATTGCATGAGTTTATCCCTCTACATCATGTCATCTTGCTTAATGCGTTACTCTGTTCTTATGAACTTAATATTCTAGATGCAGGCAGGAGTCGGTCGATGTGTTGAGTAATAGTAGTAGATGCAGGCAGGAGTCGGTCTACTTGTTATGGACGTGATGCCTATATACATGATCATGCCTAGATAATCTCATAATTATTCGCTTTTCTATCAATTGTTCGACAGTAATTTGTTCACCCACCGTAATACTTATCTATCTTGAGAGAAGCCTCTAGTGAAACCTATGGCCCTCGGGTCTATCTCTTACCATATTTGCTTCCAATCTACTTTTATTTGCATCTTTACTTTTTGCATCTATATTATAAAATACAAAAAATATATTTATCTTATCATACTATCTCTATCAGATCTCACTTTCGCAAGTGGCCGTGAAGGGATTGACAACCCCTTTATTGCGTTGGTTGGGAGTTCTCAGTTTGTTTGTCTAGGTGCGTGGGACTTTTGAGGAGCCTCCTACTGGATTAATACCTTGGTTCTCAAAAACTGAGGGAAATACTTACGCTACTATTGCTGCATCACCCACTCCTCTTCGACGAAAACCAACGCAAGCTCAAGACTTAGCAGGTCCCAGAGTGATTTTCCACGATTAACTAACCCCAGGGTGCGCTTACGTGTCGGTCATCAACACTCACAATTTTGGCCGATTCCGGCCCATTTCGTGGACTACTACTCACTGTTTTGGGCCCCCGGAGTGATTTCCACGATTAACGAACCCCGGGGTGCGCTTTCGTGTTGGTCATCAACACTCACAATTTTAGCTGATTCTGGACCGTTTCATGGTCTATTACCCACTATTTTCGGGTCCGGAAGTGATTTCAACGATTAACGAACCCCGGGGTGCGCTTACGTGTTGGTCATCAACATTCACAGTTTTGGCCGATTTTGGCCCGGTTGATGGACTATTACTCACTATTTTGGCGCCCCGGAGTGATTTCCACCATTAACGAATCCTGGGGTGCGTTTACGTGTCGGTCATCAACACTCACGGTTTTTGTCGATTTTGACCCGTTTCGTGGACTATTACTCACCGTTTTGCGGTCATGAATCGATTTCCATAGTTGTTGAACCCCAAGGTGCTCTTACGTGTCGGTCATCAACACTCATAGTTTTGGCCGATTCTGGCCCGTTTCGTGGACTATTACTCACTGTTTTGGCGTCCCGGAGTGATTTCCACCATTAACGAACCCCGGGGCGTGTTTACGTGTCGGTCATCAACACTCACGGTTTTTGTCGATTCTGACCCATTTCGTGGACTATTACTCAACGTTTTGTGGTCCCAAAGCAATTTCCATGGTTGTCGAAGCCCAAGGTATGCTTATGTCTTGGTCGTCAAGACTCGCAGTTTGGTCGATTCTGGCCCGTTTCTTGGACTATTACTCAGTTTTGGGGTCCCGAAGGGATTTCCAAGATTGACGAATGATATGTCTCCATCGTATCTACTTTTCCAAACACTTTTGCTCTTGTTTTGGACTCTAACTTGTGTGATTTGAATGGAACTAACCCGGACTGACGCTGTTTTCAGCAGAATTGCCATGGTGTTGTTTTATGTGCAGAAAATAAAAGTTCTCGGAATGACCTGAAACTCCACGGAACACCTTAGAAAAAACAATAAAAAATCGTCGCCAAAGATGAAGGCCAGGGGGCCCACACCCTGTCCATGAGGGTGGGGGGCGCGCCCCCCTGGGCACGCCCCCTACCTCGTGGGCCCCCTGGTAGCCCTCCGACGCCAACTCCAACTCTATATATTGGCCTTTGTGGAAAAAATAGGAGAGAAGATATCATCGCGTTTTACGATGCGGAACCGCCGCCAAGCCCCAATCTCTCTCGGGAGGGCTGATCTGGAGTCCGTTCGGGGCTCCGGAGAGGGGGATTCATCGCCGTCATCATCATCAACCATCCTCCATCACCAATTTCATGATGCTCACCGCCGTGCGTGAGTAATTCCATCGTAGGCTTGCTGGACGGTGATGGGTTGGAGGAGATTTATCAAGTAATCGAGTTAGTTTTGTTAGGGTTTGATCCCTAGTATCCTTTATGTTCTGAGATTGATGTTGCTATGACTTTGCTATGCTTAATGCTTGTCACTAGGGCCCGAGTGCCATGATTTCAGATCTGAACCTATTATGTTTTCATGAATATATTTGTGTTCTTGATCCCATCTTGCAAGTCTATAGTCACCTACTATGTGTTATGATCCGGCAACTCCGAAGTGACAATAATCGGGACCACTCCCGGTGATGACCGTAGTTTGAGGGGTTCATGTATTCACTATGTGCTAATGCTTTGTTCCGGTTCTCTATTAAAAGGAGGCCTTAATATCCCTTAGTTTCCAATAGGACCCCGCTGCCACGGGAGGGTAGGACAAAAGATGTCATGCAAGTTCTTTTCCATAAGCACGTATGACTATATATGGAATACATGCCGACATTACATTGATGAACTGGAGCTAGTTCTGTGTCACCCTATGTTATGACTGTTACATGACAAACCGCATCCGGCATAATTATCCTTTGCTAATCCGGTGCCTATGAATTTGCCCTATACTGGTTCTCGCTTATTTACTTTTCCGTTGCTACTATTACAATCACTACAAAATACCAAAAACATTACTTTTGCTGTCTTTATTTTTGTTACCGTTACCACCACTATCATATTACTTTGCTACTAAACACTTTGCTGTAGATACTAAGTTTCCAGGTGTGGTTGAATTGACAACTCAGCTGCTAATACTTGAGAATATTCTTTGGCTCCCCTTGTGTCGAATCAATAAATTTGGGTTGAATACTCTACCCTCGAAAACTGTTGCGATCCCCTATACTTGTGGGTTATCAAGACCTTTTTGTGGCGTCGTTGCCGAGGAAGCATAGCTCTATTCTTTGAGTTACTTGGGATTTATATCTGCTGGACACTATGAAGAACTTGAAAGACGATTGGACTACTATTTTGCCCTCAACTACGAGGTGAGGTAAGGGACTGCCATCTAGCCTTGCAGTAGATTCTCCTTCTATTATGAGTAAGTTTGCGACACCTAAACCTGCTACTGCTATGAATTCTGATATGTCGCATGTTATTGATGATGCCACTTCTGCTATGCATGATACTTATGATGAAACTACTTCTATGCTTGATACTACTGTGCCCCTTGGTGAATTTCTTGATGAGCGAATTGCTAGGTCTAGAGAAAGATAAATTATTGAACCTAAACACGATGATGTTAGTGATGATGAAAATATGCCTGCTATTCCTGAGGGTTATCTTTTTGATGCAGAATCTTCTGCAGCTATTCTTGCTTGCCAGGATAGACATGAACTTAAGAAGTTGCTAGTTAAATGGAGTAAAGAATCTTCTAGAGATAGGATGAGACCCAACCCTGCTTTTGCTACTTCACCTATCTGTGTTCCTGATCATGATTATTATGATTTTTCTGTTGATCTAGATATATTCACTTTGGTTGAATCTGATCCTTTTTATGGCTATGAATCTGAAACTGTTCTGGCACATCTTACTAAGTTAAATGATATAGCTGCCCTGTTTACTAATAATGAGAGATCGCGCTACCTTTATTTACTCAAAATATTTCCGTTCTCATTAAAGGGTGATGCTAAGATATGGCATAATTCCCTTGATCCTGGTTGTGTGCAAAGTCCCCAGGATATGATTTATTACTTCTCTGTTAAATATTTCCCTGCTCATAAGAAACAAGCTGCTTTGAGGGAAATATACATTTTGTGCAAATTGAAGAAGAGAGTCTCCCACAAGCTTGGGGAGGCTTCTCAAGTTACTTCTTTCTTTGCCTAATCATCCTCTTAAGAAACCTGAAATATTTGATATCTTTTATAATGGACTAACTGATGCTTCGAGAGATTTCATGGATAGTTGTGCTGGTTCCCTTTTCAGGGAAAGAACATCGGATGACGCTGAAATTCTATTGAATAATATGTTGGCAAATGAAAATAATTGGACACCTCCTGAGCCAGTTCCAGAGCCAATTACTGAGCCTATTCCTAAACCAACTCCGAAGAAGAGAGGTGTTCTATTTCTCAGTCCCGAAGATATGCAAGAGGCAAAGAAATCTATGAAATAAAAAGGTATTAAAGCTAAAGATGTTAAGAATTTACCTCCTACTAAAGAAATACATGGTCTTAATTTACCGCCTGCTGAAGAAGTATATGATCTCAATTACTTATTTACTGAAGAACCTCCCGATATCCCGACACAGGTAGTAAAGGTAAATTCTCTCTATAGATATGATAAAGCTGAAGTTCCTCCTATTAAAATTGCTAGTCAGTGCTTGGATGAGTTTGATGACTTTATGTTTAAGCAAGATGACTTTAATGCTTATTTTCATTAAAACAGAATACCTTTATGATTAAACGCTTGGGTGATTATATGGCTGATATTAGAGGTGAACTTAAACTTGTTAGCAAACATGCTTCTATGGTTACCACTCAAGTAGAACAAGTACTTAAAGCTCAGAAAGAAGTGCTTGATGAAATGAATAGTAAAAAAATGATTATGCTGTTAGAGTGGCTACTAGAACTGGTAGAATGACTCAGGGACCTTTGTATCATGAAGGCCACCCTAAGAGAATCGAGCAAGATTCTCAGAGAAATAATATCGATGTACCTAGTTCTTCTAAGAGGAAGAAAAAGAAAAATGATAGGACCTTGCAAACTTCTGGTGAACCTATTACTGAACCACCTGAGAATCCAAATGATATTTCTATGTCTGATGCTGAGACACAATCAGGTGATGAACATGAACCTAGTGATAATGTTAACGATAATGTTCATGTTGATGCTCAACCTAGTAACGATAAGGATGTAGAAGTTGAACCTGCGGTTGATCTTGATAACCCACAATCAAAGAATCAATGTTATGATAAAAGAGATTTCATTGGTAGGAAACATGGTAAAGAAAGGGAACTATGGGTTCAGAAACCCATTCCTTTTCCTCGAAACCATCCAAGAAAAAGGATGATGAGGATTTTGAGCGCTTCGCTGAAATGATTAGACCCATCTTTTTGCGTATGCGATTAACTGATGTGCTCAAAACAAATCCTTATGCTAAGTATATGAAGGATATCATTACTAATAAAAGAAAGATCCCTGAAACCGAAATTTCCACCATGCTTGCTAATTATACTTTTAAGGGTGGAATACCAAAGAAACTTGGAGATCCCGGAGTACCTACTATACCATGCTCCATTAAGAGAAATTATGTCAAAACTGCTTTATATGATCTTGGATCCGGTGTCAGTGTTATGCCTCTCTCTTTATATCGTAGGCTTGACTTGAATAAGTTGACACCTACTGAAATATCTTTGCAAATGGCTAATAAATCAACTGCTATGCCTGTCGGTATTTGTGAGGATGTGCCTGTTTTGGTTGCGAACGTTACTATTTTAACGGACTTTGTTATTCTTGATATTCCCGAGGATGATAGTATGTCTATTATTCTTGGAAGACCTTTCCTTAATAGTGCAGGGGCTGTTATTGATTGCAACAAAGGCAATGTCACTTTTCATGTTAATGGCAATGAGCACATGGTACACTTTCCGAGAAAACAACCTCAAGTTTATAGTACGAACTCTATTGGAAAAATTCCATCGATTATATTTGGAGGTTTTGAATTTCCTCTCCCTGCTGTCAAGAAAAAGTATGATATTCTTATTGTTGGGGATTTTCATATCCCCGTTGAGGTAACTTAGTGCTATTTGAAATTTCTCCGGTTCCATGATTATCGGAATGAGTTTGTTAACAAGACTTGATCAACCCTGTTAGTGGATTCTTTTTGATGAGCATGGGATGGATGAAACTAGAAGCACAACCTTCTGTACCCTCTTTATATTTCCTATTATTTAGTAGAAATAAAGTAAAATATTTTTCTGTCTTCTTCCCGACTTATCCGTGCAATATCAAAATTTCCCGAAAATAAAAGTCCTCAAAATGCCATGCCAATTTAATATGATTTTTTCAGGAATATTTGAGGATTTACTATGCAAAAATTACCCCAGGGGATTTACTACCCCCCTGGGCGCTCCCCCCTGCCTCGTGGGCCCACGGTGGCCCTCCTCCACTTATTCCTGCACCCATCTTCTTCCTCTGTCTCACACAAACACGAAAAACCAACTCAAGCACGAGTTCCAGCCCCCATTGCTGTGATTTTCGATCTCCTTGCTCAAAGCACCTCTCGCAAAACTTCTTGGGGAGATTGTTCCTTGGTATGTGACTCCTCCATTGGTCCGATTAGTTTTTGTTTTAGTGCTTTATTCATTGCAAATATGTGCTGCATAGGTGAGCATGTTCTTTAACTTGCATGTCAAATTTATATGGTTCCAAGTAGTTCCAATGCTTTATATAGGCTCTAGGTACTTGTGGGAGTTGTTCCTATCAATTTTATTGAAGTTGGTTCACTTTTATTTGAAGTTACTAAAAATTTCAGATTGTTTCAGAATATAATGAAGAGACTTTTGAGGGGCTTGTCAAGCCGAAGCTCGAAGGAAAAACAAAAGGAAGAAGAGTAGAAGCCCAAATTTAATTTGCCTCGCACCGCGGAGGTCCGGCCATGTGAATGGCCTTCCGATGACTTCTTGAGGAGAGCCGGGATTTATGAGCATTTCTATTTATTGATTGAGAACACCGGCCTCACCAGCTTCCTCCGCGACCAACGTCACCAGTATCTCTTACTCACAAATACCTTTGCGCAAAACTTCTACTTTTTCCCCAAGAAATCACCTCCATCAGTAGAGTTTCATTTATATGCCGTTGTTAAGAGGATGACCTTAGCTGAATTCTGCGAGGTTTGCAGAATACCCTTTGAGGGCACCTTAGATGAACCCCACAGTAGCGAAGTAGAAGCTTTTATTAACACTATCACTGTGGGAAAACCAGGAAGGTTTCTGATGCAAGGATCACTAGCATACATTTTCTTGTTTTACGCTACTTTGCCTTATTTGCTAGTCATTGCTTGATTGGATGCGGGAACTGTGGGAACCTTAGTATTCCTGATATTATTATTTTGTTCCATGGTTTGTACCGCAATAACTTTGTTAGTTTGGGTGGAATTGTTGCTAGACGGTTAAGTCTGAACCGTACTAAGGGCCCCATCTTTGGAGGCATTTATGCTTCACGCCTAGCTGAACATTTTGAGATACCTATTAGGCATGAGGAGACAGAAGAAACATCACTGCCCCGTGCTTACTTAGATTATAAGAGTATGATAGCTCATGATTTTCTTGTTAAGAGTCGCGAAGTCGAGCTCAAATATAAATTATACTTTGATAAACATCACCTTGAGACTATTACTTTGCCTGCTCCTTCTTTGTTTAACTTATCTGCAGGTCCTCACATCGTTCCGTGGTCGGCTATTCAAGCCTATCAAAATCCTGCACCAGCCCCGGAACCGGAGCCACAAGATGAGCCCCCACGACTATCTATTTATTCTTGGGATCCAGAGGAGGTTGCCAGCCAGTGGCAGCCGAAGCCTTCTACGTCACAGTATGACCCCAGCTTCACCTACGGGTATCCGCCAGGTTATCCCTGGCAATAGACCAACTTAGGCCAAAAGCCTAAGCTTGGGGGAGTACGTATTTCCCACCGATATTACATTCATGTTCACACACACTCATTGCTAGATGTCGGTGCTCACACTCTTTCACTGTAATATCCATGCTAGTTTATTTTCCTTTCCTGCTTTCTTCTTGTGTGTTTGATAAACCTAAAGAAAAACCAAAAAAATTAGTAGTAGTTTATTTCCTTGCTGTAGTAATTAAAAAGAAAACCCAAAAATATTTCCTGTTCTTCTTTTGCTTGTTGGGAGCTTTCCCGTGTAAATAGTTTTTACTTCTTTTCCTTTCTTTGGGGGTCGAGAAGACTATATTGAAATTGCTTAGTGGCTCTTATATGCATGAATGATTATTTAACTTAGAGCCCATATTACTTGTCTTCTCTCTTGAGTTGAATGCTTGCAGATTCTAGCTTAGTCCAATGCACGTGCACTCTTATTATTATACACTTCATTCGGTCGTGCAAGTGAAAGGCAATAATGATGATATATGATGGACTTATTGGGATGAGTAAAGCTGGTATGAACTCGACCTCTCTTATTTTTGTAAATATGATGATTCATCGTTCCCGATTCAGCTATCGTGAAGTAAACATATTTGCAATGACATCTAGAGATTATAGTTGCTTGTGCCATGCTTGATTAGCTATGAGTTATAATGGTTTACCTTGCGTGCCAACATGCTATTAGAATGATTATGATGTGGTATGATGGGAGGGTATCCTCCTTTAAAAGTATTGAGTGACTAGACTTGGCACATGTTCACGCATGTAGTAGAATCAAATCAACATAGCCTTCATGATATTTATGTTCATGGTGGATTATATCCTACTCATGCTTGTATTCGGTGTAAATTAATTCTAGTGCATGTTTACGACTGTTGTCGCTCTCTCAGTTGGTCGCTTCCCAGTCTTTTGCTAGCCTTCACCTGTACTAAACGAGAATACTGCTTGTGCATCCAAACTCCTTAAACCCCAAAGTTGTTCCATATGAGTCTACTATACCTACCTATATGCGGTATTTACCTACCGTTCCAAGTAAATTTGTATGTGCCAAACTCCAAACCTTCAAATGAAATTCTGTTTTGTATGCTCGAGCAGCTCATGTTTCAACTAGGGCTGCCCTTATCTTCCATGTTAGGCGGTTATTCTCAAGAGGAGTGGACTCCGCTCCTCATTCACGAGAAAATGGCTGGTCTTCGGGATGCCCTGTCCCATGCTTTGTGCAAACTAAATCAAATTAACTGCAAAAAAAACTCCCCCTGGGACCCGTTGGATGTTGGAGGCACTCGTTGTTTCGAGCAAGCCATGGATTGATGCTTGTGGAGGAGGGGGAGTATAAACTTTACCATTCTGTTTGGGAACCGCCTATAATTTGTGTAGCATGGAAGATATCATCATCTCATAGTTGTTGCGTTGACAGCAAAAGTATGCCGCTCAAAATATTATTCAATCTCTATTTTAAAACCGAGCTCTGGCACATCTACAAATCCCTGCTTCCCTCTGCGAAGGGCCTACCTATTTACTTTTATGTTGAGTCATCACCCTTCTTATTAAAAAGCACCCGCTGTAGAGCACACTGTCGTTTGCATTCATTATTATTGGTTTATATTGGGTATGACTTGACTGGATCTCTTTTACCATGAATTACAATGTTTAGTCTGTCCTTGATCTTTAAAGGTGCTCTTCATTTATGTTTTGCGGTCTCAGAAAGGGCTAGTGAGATACCATTTTGTTATATCATGTTATGATTATTTTGAGAAAGTGTTGTCATCCGAGTTTTATTATTATGGCTCGCTAGCTGATTATGCTATTGATATGAGTAATAGTGAGACCTATGTGTTATTATGAGTATGGTTAGTTCATAATAACTGCTGAAACTTGAATGCTGGCTTTTCATGTTTACAACAACAAGAGCAAACAGAGTTTGTAAAAGTTTTTCTTTTTCTCTTTCAATTTGTCAACTGAATTGCTTGGGGACAAGCAAGGTTTAAGCTTGGGGGAGTTGATACGTCTCCATCGTATCTACTTTTCCAAAAACTTTTGCCCTTGTTTTGGACTCTAACTTGTATGATTTGAATGAAACTAACCCGTACTGATGTTGTTTTCAGCAGAATTGCCATAGTGTTGTTTTATGTCCAGAAAATAAAAGTTCTCGGAATGACCTGAAACTCCACGGAACACCTTAGAAAAAACAATAAAAAATCGTTGCCAAAGATGAAGGCCAGGGGCCCCACACCCTGTCCATGAGGGTGGGGGGCGCGCCCCCCTAGGCGCCCCCCTAACACGTGGGCCCCCTAGTGGCCCTCTGACGCCAACTCCAACTCTATATATTGGCTTTCGGGGAGAGAAAAATAAGAGAGAAGAAATCATCGCGTTTTACGATACGGACCCACCGCCAAGCCCTAATCTCTCTCGGGAGGGCTGATCTGGAGTCCGTTCGGGGCTCCGGAGAGGGGGATTCATCGCCGTCGTCATCATCAACCATCCTCCATCACCAATTTCATGATGCTCACCGCCGTGCGTGAGTAATGCCATCGTAGGCTTGCTGGACGGTGATGGGTTGGATGAGATTTATCATGTAATCAAGTTAGTTTTGTTAGGGTTTGATCCCTAGTATCCTTTATGTTCTGAGATTGATGTTGCTATGACTTTGCTATGCTTAATGCTTGTCACTAGGGCCCGAGTGCCATGATTTCAGATCTGAACCTATTATGTTTTCATGAATATATGTGTGTTCTTGATACTATCTTGCAAGTCTATAGTCACCTACTATGTGTTATGATCCGTCAACCCCGAAGTAACAATAATCGGGACCACTCCCGGTGATGACCGTAGTTTGAGGGGTTCATGTATTCACTATGTGCTAATGCTTTGTTCCAGTTCTCTATTAAAAGGAGGCATTAATATCCCTTAGTTTCCAATAGGACCCCGCTGCCATGGGAGGGTAGGACAAAAGATGTCATGCAAGTTCTTTTCCATTAACACGTATGACTATATACGGAATACATGCCTATATTACATTGATGAACTGGAGCTAGTTCTGTGTCACCCTATGTTATGACTGTTACATGACGAACCGCATCCGGCATAATTATCCATTGCTAATCCGGTGCGTACGAGTTTTCCCTATACTGGTTCTCGCTTATTTACTTTTCCGTTCCTACTATTACAATCACTACAAAATACCAAAAACATTACTTTTGCTGTCTTTACTTTTGTTACCGTTACCACCACTATCATATTACTTTGCTACTAAATACTTTGCTGCAAATACTAAGTTTCCAGGTGTAGTTGAATTGACAACTTAGCTGCTAATACTTGAGAATATTCTTTGGCTCCCCTTGTGTCGAATCAATAAATTTGGGTTGAATACTCTACCCTCGAAAACTGTTGCGATCCCCTATACTTGTGGGTTATCAACGAACCCCGGTGCGTTTTCGTTTCGGTCGTCAACAATCGCGGGTTTTGTCAATTCTTGCCCGTTTCATGGACTATTACTCATCGTTTGGGGTCCCGAAACGATTTCCATAGTTGTTGAACTCTGAGGTGTGCTTACGTGTCGGTCATCAACACTCACTGTTTTGGGAGATTCTGGCCTGTTTCATGGACTATTAATTACTGTTTTGGGGTCCCGGAGTGATTTCCACGATTAACTAACCCCGGGGTGCACTTACGTGTCGGTCATCAACACTCACAGTTTTGGCCGATTCTGGCCCATTTCGCGGACTATTACTGACTGTTTTGGGCTCCCAGAGTGATTTCCACGATTAGCGAACCCCGGGGTGCGCTTACGTATCGGTCGTCAACACTCACAGTTTTGGCTGATTCTGGCCCGTTTCATGGACTACTACTCACTGTTTTTGGGTCCTGAAGTGATTTCAACGATTAACGAACCCTGGGGTGCACTTACGTGTCGGTCATCAACATTCACA
>NC_057804.1:493328-497956 GCF_018294505.1 Triticum aestivum
TTTTGGGCTCCCGGAGTGATTTCCACGATTAACGAATCCCGGGGTGCGCTTTCGTGTCGGTCATCAACACTCACAGTTTTAGCTGATTCTGGACCGTTTCATGGTCTATTACCCACTATTTTCGGGTTCGGAAGTGATTTCAACGATTAACGAACCTCGGGGTGTGCTTACGTGTCGGTCATCAACATTCATAGTTTTGGCCTATTCTGGCCTGGTTCGTGGACTATTACTCACTGTTTTGGCGTCCCGGAGTGATTTCCACCATTAACGAACCCTGGGGTGCGTTTACATGTCGGTCATCAACACTCGCGTTTTTTTGTCAATTCTGAACCGTTTCATGGACTATTACTCGCCGTTTTGGGGTGACGAATCGATTTCCATAGTTGTTGAACCCCAAGGTGCTCTTACGTGTCGGTCATCAACACTCATAGTTTTGGCCGATTCTGACCCATTTTGTGGACTATTACTCACTGTTTTGGCGTCCCGGAGCGATTTCCATCATTAACGAACCCCGGGGCGTGTTTACGTGTCGGTCATCAACACTTGCGGTTTTTGTCGATTTTGACCCATTTCGTGGACTATTACTCAATGTTTTGTGGTCCAAATCGATTTCCATGGTTGTCGAACCCCAAGGTATGCTTACGTGTTGGTCGTCAAGACTCGCAGTTTGGTCGATTCTGGCCCGTTTCTTGGACTATTACTTAGGTTTGGGGTCCCGGAAGGATTTCCATGATTGACGAACCCCGGGTGCGTTTTCGTTTTGGTCATCAGCACTCGCGGTTTTTGTCAATTCTGGCCCGTTTCGTGGACTATTACTCATCCTTTTGGAGTCCCAAAATAATTTCCATAGTTGTTGAACTCTGAGGTGTGCTTACGTGTTGGTCATCAACACTCACTGTTTTGGCCGATTCTGGCCCGTTTCATGGACTATTAATCACTGTTTTGGGGTCCGGGAGTGATTTCCACGATTAACAAACCCCGGGGTGCACTTACGTGTCGGTCATCAACACTCACAGTTTTGGCCGAGTCTGGCCCCATTCGTGGACTATTACTCACTGTTTTGGGCTCCCAGAGTGATTTCCACGATTAACGAACCCCGAGGTGCGCTTACATGTCGGTCATCAACACTCACAATTTTGGCTGATTCTGGCCCGTTTCATGGACTATGAATCACTGTTTTCAGGTCCTAAAGTGATTTCAACGATTAACGAACCCCGGGGTGCGCTTACGTGTCGGTCATCAACATTCACAGTTTTGGCCGATTCTGGCCCGGTTCGTGGACTATTACTCACCGTTTTGGGGTCCCGAATCGATTTCCATAGTTGTTGAACCCCAAGGTGCTCTTACGTGTCGGTCATCAACACTCATAGTTTTGGCCGATTCTGGCCCGTTTTGTGGACTATTACTCCTTGTTTTGGCGTCCCGGAGTGATTTCCACCATTAACGAACCAAGGGGCGTGTTTACATGTCCGTCATCAACACTCGTGGTTTTTATCGATTTTGACCCGTTTCGTGGACTATTACTCAATGTTTTGTGGTCCCAAAGTTATTTCCATGGTTGTCGAGCCCCAAGGTATGCTTACGTGTTTGTCGTCAAGACTCGCAGTTTGGTCAATTCTGGCCCGTTTCTTGAACTAATTTTCAGTTTTGGGGTCCCAGAGGGATTTCCACGATTGACCAACCCCGGGTGCGTTTTCATTTCGGTCATCAACACTCGCGGTTTTTGTCAATTCTATCCCGTTTCGTGGACTATTACTCATCATTTTGGGGTCCCGAAACTATTTCCATAGTTGTTGAACTCTGAGGTGTGCTTACGTATCGGTCATCAACACTCACTGTTTTGGCCGATTCTGGCCCGTTTCGTTGACTATTAATCACTGTTTTCGGGTCCCAGCGTGATTTCCACGATTTACTAACCCCAGGGTGCGCTTACGTGTCGGTCATCATCACTCACAGTTTTGGCCGATTCCGGCCCGTTTTGTGGACTATTACTCACTGTTTTGGGCTTCCGGAGTGATTTCCACGATTAACGAACCCTGGGCTGCGCTTACGTGTCGGTCATCAACACTCATAGTTTTGGTTGATTCTGACCCGTTTGATGGACTATTACTCACCGTTTTCGGGACCTGAAGTGATTTCAAATATTAACGAACCCTGGGGTGCTCTTACGTGTCGGTCATCAACATTCACAGTTTTGGCCGATTCTGGGGTTCGTGGACTATTACTCACTGTTTTTTGGTGTCCCGGAGTGATTTCCACCATTAACGAACCCTGGGGTGCGTTAATGTGTCGGCAATCAACACTCACAGTTTAGTCCCATTCTTGCCCGTTTCGTGGAGTATTACTCACTGTTTTGGGGTCCCGGAGTGATTTCCACGATTGATGAACCCCGGGTGCGTTTTCGTTTCGGTCATCAACACTCGCAGTTTCTGTCAATTCTGGCCCGTTTCGTGGACTATTACTCATTGTTTTGGGCTCCCGGAGTGATTTCCACGATTAACGAACCCTGGGGTGCGCTTACGTGTCGGTCATCAACACTCATAGTTTTAGCCGATTCTGGCCGGTTTCATGGACTATTAGTCACTGTTTTCGGGTCCTGAAGTGATTTCAACGATTAACGAACCCCGGGGTGAGCTTATGTGTCGGTCATCAACATTAATAGTTTTGGCTGATTTTGGCTCGGTTCGTGGACTATTACTCACTGTTTTGGCGTCCCGGAGTGATTTCCACCATTAACGAACCCCGGGGCGTGTTTACATGTCTGTCATCAACACTCGCGGTTTTTGTCGATTCTGAACCGTTTCGTGGACTATTACTCAACGTTTTGTGGTCCCAAAGCGATTTCCATGGTTGTCGAACCCCAAGGTATGCTTACGTGTTGGTCGTCAAGACTCGCAGTTTGGTCGATTCTGGCCCGTTTCTTGGACTATTACTCAGGTTTGGGGTCCCAGAAGAATTTCCACGATTGACGAACCCCGGGTGCGTTTTCATTTCGGTCATCAGCACTCGCGGTTTTTGTCAATTCTGGCCCGTTTCGTGGACTATTACTCATCCTTTTGGAGTCCCGAAATAATTTCCATAGTTGTTGAACTCTGAGGTGTGCTTATGTGTTGGTCATCAACACTCACTGTTTTGGCCGATTCTGGCCCGTTTCATGGACTATTAATCACTGTTTTGGGGTCGGGAGTGATTTCCACGATTAACTAACCCCGGGGTGTGCTTACGTGTCGGTCATCAACACTCACAGTTTTGGCCGAGTCTGGCCCGATTCGTGGACTATTACTTACTGTTTTGGGCTCCCAGAGTGATTTCCACGATTAACGAACCCCAAGGTGCGCTTACGTGTCGATCATCAACACTCACAGTTTTGGCTGATTCTGGCCCGTTTCATGGACTATTAATCACTGTTTTCAGGTCCTGAAGTGATTTCAACGATTAACGAACCCCGGGGTGCGCTTACGTGTCGGTCATCAACATTCACAGTTTTGGCCGATTCTAGCCCGGTTCGTGGACTATTACTCACTGTTTTGGCGTCCCGGAGTGATTTCCACCATTAACAAACCCTGGGGTGCATTTACGTGTCGGTCATCAACAGTTGCGGTTTAGGTCGATTCTGACCCGTTTCATGGACTATTACTCACCGTTTTGGGGTCCCGAATCGATTTCCATAGTTGTTGAACCCCAAGGTGCTCTTACGTGTCGGTTATCAACATTCATAGTTTTTGTCGATTCTGGCCCGTTTTGTGGACTATTACTCACTGTTTTGGCGTCCCGGAGTGATTTCCACCATTATCGAACCAAGGGGCGTGTTTACATGTCTGTCATCAACACTCGTGGTTTTTATCGATTTTGACCCGTTTCGTGGACTATTACTCAATGTTTTATGGTCCCAACGTTATTTCCATGGTTGTCGAGCCCCAAGGTATGCTTACGTGTTGGTCGTCAAGACTCGCAGTTTGGTCGATTCTGGCCCGTTTCTTGAACTATTTTTCAGTTTTGGGGTCCCGGAGGGATTTCCACGATTGACCAACCCCGGGTGCGTTTTCGTTTCGGTCATCAGCACTCGCGGTTTTTGTCAATTCTATCCCGTTTCATGGACTATTACTCATCATTTTGAGGTCCCGAAACAATTTCCATAGTTGTTGAACTCTGAGGTGTGCTTACGTATCGGTCATCAACACTCACTGTTTTGGCCGATTCTGGCCCGTTTCGTTGACTATTAATCACTGTTTTTGGGTCCCGGAGTGATTTCCACGATTTACTAACCCCGGGGTGCGCTTACGTGTCGGTCATCATCACTCACAGTTTTGGCCGATTCTGGCCCGTTTCGTGGACTATTACTCACTGTTTTGGGCTTCCGGAGTGATTTCCACGATTAACGAACCCTGGGGTGCGCTTACGTGTCGGTCATCAACACTCATAGTTTTGGTTGATTCTGACCCGTTTGATGGACTATTACTCACCGTTTTCGGGTCATGAAGTGATTTCAACGATTAACGAACCCTGGGGTGTGCTTACGTGTCGGTCATCAACATTCACAGTTTTGGCCGATTCTGGCCCGGTTCGTGGACTATTACTCACTGTTTTTTGGTGTCCCGGAGTGATTTCCACCATTAACGAACCCTAGG
>NC_057804.1:497966-501442 GCF_018294505.1 Triticum aestivum
CACCGTTTTCGGGTCCTGAAGTGATTTCAACGATTAACGAACCCTGGGGTGTGCTTACGTGTCGGTCATCAACATTCACAGTTTTGGCCGATTCTGGCCCGGTTCGTGGACTATTACTCACTGTTTTTTGGTGTACCGGAGTGATTTCCACCATTAATGAACCCTAGGGTGCGTTAATGTGCCGGCAATCAACACTCACAGTTTAGTCCCATTCTTGCCCGTTTCGTGGAGTATTACTCACTGTTTTGGGGTCCCGGAGTGATTTCCACGATTGATGAACCCCGGGTACGTTTTCGTTTCGGTCATCAACACTTGCAGTTTTTGTCAATTCTGGCCCGTTTCGTGGACTATTACTCATTGTTTTGGGCTCCCGGAGTGATTTCCACGATTAACGAACCCCGGGGTGCGCTTACGTGTCGGTCATCAACACTCACAGTTTTAGCTGATTCTGGCCGGTTTCATGGACTATTAGTCACTGTTTTTGGGTCCTGAAGTGATTTCAACGATTAACAAACCCCGGGGTGCGCTTACGTGTTGGTCATCAACATTCATAGTGTTGGCCAATTTTGGCTCGGTTCGTGGACTATTACTCACTGTTTTGGCATCCCGGAGTGATTTCCACCATTAACGAACCCCGGGGCGTGTTTACATGTCTGTCATCAACACTCGCGGTTTTTGTCGATTCTGAACCGTTTCGTGGACTATTACTCAACGTTTTGTGGTCCCAAAGCGATTTCCATGGTTGTCGAACCCCAAGGTATGCTTACGTGTTGGTCGTCAAGACTCGCAGTTTGGTCGATTCTGGCCCGTTTCTTGAACTATTTTTCAGTTTTGGGGTCCCGGAGGGATTTCCACGATTGACCAACCCCGGGTGCGTTTTCGTTTCGGTCATCAGCACTCGCGGTTTTTGTCAATTCTATCCCGTTTCGTGGACTATTACTCATCGTTTTGAGGTCCCGAAAGAATTTCCATAGTTGTTGAACTCTGAGGTGTGCTTACGTATCAGTCATCAACACTCACTGTTTTGGCCGATTCTGGCCCGTTTCGTTGACTATTAATCACTGTTTTTGGGTCCCGGAGTGATTTCCACGATTTACTAACCCCGGGGTGCGTTACGTGTCGGTCATCATCACTCACAGTTTTGGCCGATTCTGGCCCGTTTCGTGGACTATTACTCACTGTTTTGGGCTTCCGGAGTGATTTCCACGATTAACGAACCCTGGGGTGCGCTTACGTGTCGGTCATCAACACTCATAGTTTTGGTTGATTCTGACCCGTTTGATGGACTATTACTCACCGTTTTCGGGTCATGAAGTGATTTCAACGATTAACGAACCCTGGGGTGTGCTTACGTGTCGGTCATCAACATTCATAGTTTTGGCCGATTCTGGCCCGGTTCGTGGACTATTACTCACTGTTTTTGGTGTCCTGGAGTGATTTCCACCATTAACGAACCCTAGGGTGCGTTAATGTGCCGGCAATCAACACTCACAGTTTAGTCCCATTCTTGCCCGTTTCATGGAGTATTACTCACTGTTTTGGGGTCCCGGAGTGATTTCCACGATTGATGAACCCCGGGTGCGTTTTCGTTTCGGTCATCAACACTCGCAGTTTTTGTCAATTCTGGCCCGTTTCGTGGACTATTACTCATTGTTTTGGGCTCCCGGAGTGATTTCCACGATTAACGAACCCCGGGGTGCGCTTACGTGTCGGTCATCAACACTCACAGTTTTAGCTGATTCTGGCCGGTTTCATGGACTATTAATCACTGTTTTTGGGTCCTGAAGTGATTTCAACGATTAACGAACCCCGGGGTGCGCTTACGTGTCGGTCATCAACATTCATAGTTCTCGCCGATTTTGGCTCGGTTCGTGGACTATTACTCACTGTTTTGGCATCCCGGAGTGATTTCCACCATTAACGAACCCCGGGGCGTGTTTACATGTCTGTCATCAACACTCGCGGTTTTTGTCGATTCTGAACCGTTTCGTGGACTATTACTCAACGTTTTGTGGTCCCAAAGCGATTTCCATGGTTGTCGAACCCCAAGGTATGCTTACGTGTTGGTCGTCAAGACTCGCAGTTTGGTCGATTCTGGCATGTTTCTTGAACTATTTTTCAGTTTTGGGGTCCCGGAGGGATTTCCACGATTGACCAACCCCGGGTGCGTTTTCGTTTTGGTCATCAGCACTCGCGGTTTTTGTCAATTCTATCCCGTTTCGTGGACTATTACTCATCGTTTTGAGGTCCCGAAACAATTTCCATAGTTGTTGAACTCTGAGGTGTGCTTACGTATCGGTCATCAACACTCACTGTTTTGGCCGATTCTGGCCCGTTTCGTTGACTATTAATCACTGTTTTTGGGTCCCGGAGTGATTTCCACGATTTACTAACCCCGGGGTGCGCTTACGTGTCGGTCATCATCACTCACAGTTTTGGCCGATTCTGGCCCGTTTCGTGGACTATTACTCACTGTTTTGGGCTTCCGGAGTGATTTCCACGATTAACGAACCCTGGGTGCGCTTACGTGTCGGTCATCAACACTCATAGTTTTGGTTGATTCTGACCCGTTTGATGGACTATTACTCACCGTTTTCGGGTCATGAAGTGATTTCAACGATTAACGAACCCTGGGGTGTGCTTACGTGTCGGTCACCAACATTCATAGTTTTGGCCGATTCTGGCCCGGTTCGTGGACTATTACTCACTGTTTTTGGTGTCCCGGAGTGATTTCCACCATTAACGAACCCTAGGGTGCGTTAATGTGCCGACAATCAACACTCACAGTTTAGTCCCATTCTTGCCCGTTTCATGGAGTATTACTCACTGTTTTGGGGTCCCGGAGTGATTTCCACGATTGATGAACCCCGGGTGCGTTTTCGTTTCGGTCATCAACACTCGCAGTTTTTGTCAATTCTGGCCCGTTTCGTGGACTATTACTCATTGTTTTGGGCTCCCGGAGTGATTTCCACGATTAACGAACCCCGGGGTGCGCTTACGTGTCGGTCATCAACACTCACGGTTTTAGCTGATTCTGGCCGGTTTCATGGACTATTAATCACTGTTTTTGGGTCCTGAAGTGATTTCAACGATTAACGAACCCCGGGGTGCGCTTACGTGTCGGTCATCAACATTCATAGTTCTCGCCGATTTTGGCTCGGTTCGTGGACTATTACTCACTGTTTTGGCATCCCGGAGTGATTTCCACCATTAACGAACCCCGGGGCGTGTTTACATGTCTGTCATCAACACTCGCGGTTTTTGTCGATTCTGAACCGTTTCGTGGACTATTACTCAACGTTTTGTGGTCCCAAAGCGATTTCCATGGTTGTCGAACCCCAAGGTATGCTTACGTGTTGGTCGTCAAGACTCGCAGTTTGGTCGATTCTGGCCTGTTTCTTGAACTATTTTTCAGTTTTGGGGTCCCGGAGGGATTTCCACGATTGACCAACCCCGGGTGCGTTTTCGTTTCGGTC
>NC_057804.1:501452-504268 GCF_018294505.1 Triticum aestivum
CCGATTCTGGCCCGTTTCGTGGACTATTACTCACTGTTTTGGGCTTCCGGAGTGATTTCCACGATTAACGAACCCTGGGGTGCGCTTACGTGTCGGTCATCAACACTCATAGTTTTGGTTGATTCTGACCCGTTTGATGGACTATTACTCACCGTTTTCGGGTCATGAAGTGATTTCAACGATTAACGAACCCTGGGGTGTGCTTACGTGTCGGTCATCAACATTCATAGTTTTGGCCGATTCTGGCCCGGTTCGTGGACTATTACTCACTGTTTTTGGTGTCCCGGAGTGATTTCCACCATTAACGAACCCTAGGGTGCGTTAATGTGCCGACAATCAACACTCACAGTTTAGTCCCATTCTTGCCCGTTTCATGGAGTATTACTCACTGTTTTGGGGTCCCGGAGTGATTTCCACGATTGATGAACCCCGGGTGCGTTTTCGTTTCGGTCATCAACACTCGCAGTTTTTGTCAATTCTGGCCCGTTTCGTGGACTATTACTCATTGTTTTGGGCTCCCGGAGTGATTTCCACGATTAACGAACCCCGGGGTGCGCTTACGTGTCGGTCATCAACACTCACGGTTTTAGCTGATTCTGGCCGGTTTCATGGACTATTAATCACTGTTTTTGGGTCCTGAAGTGATTTCAACGATTAACGAACCCCGGGGTGCGCTTACGTGTCGGTCATCAACATTCATAGTTCTCGCCGATTTTGGCTCGGTTCGTGGACTATTACTCACTGTTTTGGCATCCCGGAGTGATTTCCACCATTAACGAACCCCGGGGCGTGTTTACATGTCTGTCATCAACACTCGCGGTTTTTGTCGATTCTGAACCGTTTCGTGGACTATTACTCAACGTTTTGTGGTCCCAAAGCGATTTCCATGGTTGTCGAACCCCAAGGTATGCTTACGTGTTGGTCGTCAAGACTCGCAGTTTGGTCGATTCTGGCCTGTTTCTTGAACTATTTTTCAGTTTTGGGGTCCCGGAGGGATTTCCACGATTGACCAACCCCGGGTGCGTTTTCGTTTCGGTCATCAGCACTCGCGGTTTTTGTCAATTCTATCCCGTTTCGTGGACTATTACTCATCGTTTTGAGGTCCCGAAACAATTTCCATAGTTGTTGAACTCTGAGGTGTGCTTACGTATCGGTCATCAACACTCACTGTTTTGGCCGATTCTGGCCCGTTTCGTTGACTATTAATCACTGTTTTTGGGTCCCGGAGTGATTTCCACGATTTACTAACCCCGGGGTGCGCTTACGTGTCGGTCATCATCACTCACAGTTTTGGCCGATTCTGGCCCGTTTCGTGGACTATTACTCACTGTTTTGGGCTTCCGGAGTGATTTCCACGATTAACGAACCCTGGGGTGCGCTTACGTGTCGGTCATCAACACTCATAGTTTTGGTTGATTCTGACCCGTTTGATGGACTATTACTCACCGTTTTCGGGTCATGAAGTGATTTCAACGATTAACGAACCCTGGGGTGTGCTTACGTGTCGGTCATCAACATTCACGGTTTTGGCCGATTCTGGCCTGGTTCGTGGACTATTACTCACTGTTTTTTGGTGTCCCGGAGTGATTTCCACCATTAACGAACCCTAGGGTGCGTTAATGTGCCGGCAATCAACACTCACAGTTTAGTCCCATTCTTGCCCGTTTCATGGAGTATTACTCACTGTTTTGGGGTCCCGGAGTGATTTCCACGATTGATGAACCCCGGGTGCGTTTTCGTTTCGGTCATCAACACTCGCAGTTTTTGTCAATTCTGGCCCGTTTCGTGGACTATTACTCATTGTTTTGGGCTCCCGGAGTGATTTCCACGATTAACGAACCCCGGGGTGCGCTTACGTGTCGGTCATCAACACTCACAGTTTTAGCTGATTCTGGCCGGTTTCATGGACTATTAATCACTGTTTTTGGGTCCTGAAGTGATTTCAACGATTAACGAACCCCGGGGTGCGCTTACGTGTCGGTCATCAACATTCATAGTTCTCGCCGATTTTGGCTCGGTTCGTGGACTATTACTCACTGTTTTGGCATCCCGGAGTGATTTCCACCATTAACGAACCCCGGGGCGTGTTTACATGTCTGTCATCAACACTCGCGGTTTTTGTCGATTCTGAACCGTTTCGTGGACTATTACTCAACGTTTTGTGGTCCCAAAGCGATTTCCATGGTTGTCGAACCCCAAGGTATGCTTACGTGTTGGTCGTCAAGACTCGCAGTTTGGTCGATTCTGGCCTGTTTCTTGAACTATTTTTCAGTTTTGGGGTCCCGGAGGGATTTCCACGATTGACCAACCCCGGGTGCGTTTTCGTTTCGGTCTTCAGCACTCGCGGTTTTTGTCAATTCTATCCCGTTTCGTGGACTATTACTCATTGTTTTGAGGTCCCGAAACAATTTCCATAGTTGTTGAACTCTGAGGTGTGCTTACGTATCGGTCATCAACACTCACTGTTTTGGCCGATTCTGGCCCGTTTCATTGACTATTAATCACTGTTTTTGGGTCCCGGAGTGATTTCCACGATTTACTAACCCCGGGGTGCGCTTACGTGTCGGTCATCATCACTCACAGTTTTGTCCGATTCTGGCCCGTTTCGTGGACTATTACTCACTGTTTTGGGCTTCCGGAGTGATTTCCACGATTAACGAACCCTGGGGTGCGCTTACGTGTCGGTCATCAACACTCATAGTTTTGGTTGATTCTGACCCGTTTGATGGACTATTACTCACCGTTTTCGGGTCATGAAGTGATTTCAACGATTAACGAACCCTGGGGTGTGCTTACGTGTCGGTCATCAACATTCA
>NC_057804.1:504651-508759 GCF_018294505.1 Triticum aestivum
GGGTGCGCTTACGTGTCGGTCATCATCACTCACAGTTTTGGCCGATTCTGGCCCGTTTCGTGGACTATTACTCACTGTTTTGGGCTTCCGGAGTGATTTCCACGATTAACGAACCCTGGGGTGCGCTTACGTGTCGGTCATCAACACTCATAGTTTTGGTTGATTCTGACCCGTTTGATGGACTATTACTCACCGTTTTCGGGTCATGAAGTGATTTCAACGATTAACGAACCCTGGGGTGTGCTTACGTGTCGGTCATCAACATTCACGGTTTTGGCCGATTCTGGCCTGGTTCGTGGACTATTACTCACTGTTTTTTGGTGTCCCGGAGTGATTTCCACCATTAACGAACCCTAGGGTGCGTTAATGTGCCGGCAATCAACACTCACAGTTTAGTCCCATTTTTGCCCGTTTCATGGAGTATTACTCACTGTTTTGGGGTCCCGGAGTGATTTCCACGATTGATGAACCCCGGGTGCGTTTTCGTTTCGGTCATCAACACTCGCAGTTTTTGTCAATTCTGGCCCGTTTCGTGGACTATTACTCATTGTTTTGGGCTCCCGGAGTGATTTCCACGATTAACGAACCCCGGGGTGCGCTTACGTGTCGGTCATCAACACTCACAGTTTTAGCTGATTCTGGCCGGTTTCATGGACTATTAATCACTGTTTTTGGGTCCTGAAGTGATTTCAACGATTAACGAACCCCGGGGTGCGCTTACGTGTCGGTCATCAACATTCATAGTTCTCGCCGATTTTGGCTCGGTTCGTGGACTATTACTCACTGTTTTGGCATCCCGGAGTGATTTCCACCATTAACGAACCCCGGGGCGTGTTTACATGTCTGTCATCAACACTCGCGGTTTTTGTCGATTCTGAACCGTTTCGTGGACTATTACTCAACGTTTTGTGGTCCCAAAGCGATTTCCATGGTTGTCGAACCCCAAGGTATGCTTACGTGTTGGTCGTCAAGACTCGCAGTTTGGTCGATTCTGGCCCGTTTCTTGAACTATTTTTCAGTTTTGGGGTCCCGGAGGGATTTCCACGATTGACCAACCCCGGGTGCGTTTTCGTTTCGGTCATCAGCACTCGCGGTTTTTGTCAATTCTATCCCGTTTCGTGGACTATTACTCATCGTTTTGAGGTCCCGAAACTATTTCCATAGTTGTTGAACTCTGAGGTGTGCTTACGTATCGGTCATCAACACTCACTGTTTTGGCCGATTCTGGCCCGTTTCGTTGACTATTAATCACTGTTTTTGGGTCCCGGAGTGATTTCCACGATTTACTAACCCCTGGGTGCGCTTACGTGTCGGTCATCATCACTCACAGTTTTGGCCGATTCTGGCCCGTTTCGTGGACTATTACTCACTGTTTTGGGCTTCCGGAGTGATTTCCACGATTAACGAACCCTGGGGTGCGCTTACGTGTCAGTCATCAACACTCATAGTTTTGGTTGATTCTGACCCGTTTGATGGACTATTACTCACCGTTTTCGGGTCATGAAGTGATTTCAACGATTAACGAACCCTGGGGTGTGCTTACGTGTCGGTCATCAACATTCACGGTTTTGGCCGATTCTGGCCTGGTTCGTGGACTATTACTCACTGTTTTTTGGTGTCCCGGAGTGATTTCCACCATTAACGAACCCTAGGGTGCGTTAATGTGCCGGCAATCAACACTCACAGTTTAGTCCCATTCTTGCCCGTTTCATGGAGTATTACTCACTGTTTTGGGGTCCCGGAGTGATTTCCACGATTGATGAACCCCGGGTGCGTTTTCGTTTCGGTCATCAACACTCGCAGTTTTTGTCAATTCTGGCCCGTTTCGTGGACTATTACTCATTGTTTTGGGCTCCCGGAGTGATTTCCACGATTAATGAACCCCGGGGTGCGCTTACGTGTCGGTCATCAACACTCACAGTTTTAGCTGATTCTGGCCGGTTTCATGGACTATTAATCACTGTTTTTGGGTCCTGAAGTGATTTCAACGATTAACGAACCCCGGGGTGCGCTTACGTGTCGGTCATCAACATTCATAGTTTTGGCCGATTTTGGCTCGGTTCGTGGACTATTACTCACTGTTTTGGCATCCCGGAGTTATTTCCACCATTAACGAACCCCGGGGCGTGTTTACATGTCTGTCATCAACACTCGCGGTTTTTGTCGATTCTGAACCGTTTCGTGGACTATTACTCAACGTTTTGTGGTCCCAAAGCGATTTCCATGGTTGTCGAACCCCAAGGTATGCTTACGTGTTGGTCGTCAAGACTCGCAGTTTGGTCGATTCTGGCCCGTTTCTTGAACTATTTTTCAGTTTTGGGGTCCCGGAGGGATTTCCACAATTGACCAACCCCGGGTGCGTTTTCGTTTCGGTCATCAGCACTCGCGGTTTTTGTCAATTCTATCCCGTTTCGTGGACTATTACTCATCGTTTTGAGGTCCCGAAACTATTTCCATAGTTGTTGAACTCTGAGGTGTGCTTACGTATCGGTCATCAACACTCACTGTTTTGGCCGATTCTGGCCCGTTTCGTTGACTATTAATCACTGTTTTTGGGTCCCGGAGTGATTTCCACGATTTACTAACCCCTGGGTGCGCTTACGTGTCGGTCATCATCACTCACAGTTTTGGCCGATTCTGGCCCGTTTCGTGGACTATTACTCACTGTTTTGGGCTTCCGGAGTGATTTCCACGATTAACGAACCCTGGGGTGCGCTTACGTGTCAGTCATCAACACTCATAGTTTTGGTTGATTCTGACCCGTTTGATGGACTATTACTCACCGTTTTCGGGTCATGAAGTGATTTCAACGATTAACGAACCCTGGGCTGTGCTTACGTGTCGGTCATCAACATTCACGGTTTTGGCCGATTCTGGCCTGGTTCGTGGACTATTACTCACTGTTTTTTGGTGTCCCGGAGTGATTTCCACCATTAACGAACCCTAGGGTGCGTTAATGTGCCGGCAATCAACACTCACAGTTTAGTCCCATTCTTGCCCGTTTCATGGAGTATTACTCACTGTTTTGGGGTCCCGGAGTGATTTCCACGATTGATGAACCCCGGGTGCGTTTTCGTTTCGGTCATCAACACTCGCAGTTTTTGTCAATTCTGGCCCGTTTCGTGGACTATTACTCATTGTTTTGGGCTCCCGGAGTGATTTCCACGATTAACGAACCCCGGGGTGCGCTTACGTGTCGGTCATCAACACTCACAGTTTTAGCTGATTCTGGCCGGTTTCATGGACTATTAATCACTGTTTTTGGGTCCTGAAGTGATTTCAACGATTAACGAACCCCGGGGTGCGCTTACGTGTCGGTCATCAACATTCATAGTTTTGGCCGATTTTGCCTCGGTTCGTGGACTATTACTTACTGTTTTGGCATCCCGGAGTGATTTCCTCCATTAACGAACCCCGGGGCGTGTTTACATGTCTGTCATCAACACTCGCGGTTTTTGTCGATTCTGAACCGTTTCGTGGACTATTACTCAATGTTTTGTGGTCCAAAAGCGATTTCCATGGTTGTCGAACCCCAAGGTATGCTTACGTGTTGGTCGTCAAGACTCGCAGTTTGGTCGATTCTGGCCCGTTTCTTGAACTATTTTTCAGTTTTGGGGTCCCGGAGGGATTTCCACGATTGACCAACCCCGGGTGCGTTTTCGTTTCGGTCATCATCACTCGCGGTTTTTGTCAATTCTATCCCGTTTCATGGACTATTACTCATCGTTTTGAGGTCCCGAAACTATTTCCATAGTTGTTGAACTCTGAGGTGTGCTTACGTATCGGTCATCAACAATCACTGTTTTGGCCGATTCTGGCCCGTTTCGTTGACTATTAATCACTGTTTTTGGGTCCCGGAGTGATTTCCACGATTTACTAACCCCGGGGTGCGCTTACGTGTCGGTCATCATCACTCACAGTTTTGGCCGATTCTAGCCCGTTTCGTGGACTATTACTCACTGTTTTGGGCTTCCGGAGTGATTTCCACGATTAACGAACCCTGGGGTGCGCTTACGTGTCGGTCATCAACACTCATAGTTTTGGTTGATTCTGACCCGTTTGATGGACTATTACTCACCGTTTTCGGGTAATGAAGTGATTTCAACGA
>NC_057804.1:509393-510467 GCF_018294505.1 Triticum aestivum
GTTTTGGCCGATTCTGGCCCGGTTCGTGGACTATTACTCACTGTTTTTTGGTGTCCCGGAGTGATTTCCACCATTAACGAACCCTAGGGTGCGTTAATGTGCCGGCAATCAACACTCACAGTTTAGTCCCATTCTTGCCCGTTTCATGGAGTATTACTCACTGTTTTGGGGTCCCGGAGTGATTTCCACGATTGATGAACCCCGGGTGCGTTTTCATTTCGGTCATCAACACTCGCAGTTTTTGTCAATTCTGGCCCGTTTCGTGGACTATTACTCATTGTTTTGGGCTCCCGGAGTGATTTCCACGATTAACGAACCCCGGGGTGCGCTTACGTGTCGGTCATCAACACTCACAGTTTTAGCTGATTCTGGCCGGTTTCATGGACTATTAATCACTGTTTTTTGGTCCTGAAGTGATTTCAATGATTAACGAACCCCGGGGTGCGCTTACGTGTCGGTCATCAACATTCATAGTTTTGGCCGATTTTGGCTCGGTTCGTGGACTATTACTCACTGTTTTGGCATCCCGGAGTGATTTCCACCATTAACGAACCCCGGGGCGTGTTTACATGTCTGTCATCAACACTCGCGGTTTTTGTCGATTCTGAACCGTTTCGTGGACTATTACTCAATGTTTTGTGGTCCAAAAGCGATTTCCATGGTTGTCGAACCCCAAGGTATGCTTACGTGTTGGTCGTCAAGACTCGCAGTTTGGTCGATTCTGGCCCGTTTCTTGAACTATTTTTCAGTTTTGGGGTTCCGGAGGGATTTCCACGATTGACCAACCCCGGGTGCGTTTTCGTTTCGGTCATCATCACTCGCGGTTTTTGTCAATTCTATCCCGTTTCATGGACTATTACTCATCGTTTTGAGGTCCCGAAACTATTTCCATAGTTGTTGAACTCTGAGGTGTGCTTACGTATCGGTCATCAACAATCACTGTTTTGGCCGATTCTGGCCCGTTTCGTTGACTATTAATCACTGTTTTTGGGTCCCGGAGTGATTTCCACGATTTACTAACCCCGGGGTGCGCTTACGTGTCGGTCATCATCACTCACAGTTTTGGCCGATTCT
>NC_057804.1:510477-513660 GCF_018294505.1 Triticum aestivum
GTGCGCTTACGTGTCGGTCATCAACATTCATAGTTTTGGCCGATTTTGGCTCGGTTCGTGGACTATTACTCACTGTTTTGGCATCCCGGAGTGATTTCCACCATTAACGAACCCCGGGGCGTGTTTACATGTCTGTCATCAACACTCGCGGTTTTTGTCGATTCTGAACCGTTTCGTGGACTATTACTCAACGTTTTGTGGTCCCAAAGCGATTTCCATGGTTGTCGAACCCCAAGGTATGCTTACGTGTTGGTCGTCAAGACTCGCAGTTTGGTCGATTCTGGCCCGTTTCTTGAACTATTTTTCAGTTTTGGGGTCCTGGAGGGATTTCCACGATTGACCAACCCCGGGTGCGTTTTCGTTTCGGTCATCAGCACTCGCGGTTTTTGTCAATTCTATCCCGTTTCGTGGACTATTACTCATCGTTTTGAGGTCCCGAAACTATTTCCATAGTTGTTGAACTCTGAGGTGTGCTTACGTATCGGTCATCAACACTCACTGTTTTGGCCGATTCTGGCCCGTTTCGTTGACTATTAATCACTGTTTTTGGGTCCCGGAGTGATTTCCACGATTTACTAACCCCGGGGTGCGCTTACGTGTCGGTCATCATCACTCACAGTTTTGGCCGATTCGGGCCCGTTTCGTGGACTATTACTCACTGTTTTGGGCTTCTGGAGTGATTTCCACGATTAACGAACCCTGGGGTGCGCTTACATGTCGGTCATCAACACTCATAGTTTTGGTTGATTCTGACCCGTTTGATGGACTATTACTCACCGTTTTCGGGTACTGAAGTGATTTCAATGATTAACGAACCCTGGGGTGTGCTTACGTGTCGGTCATCAACATTCACAGTTTTGGCCGATTCTGGCCCGGTTCGTGGACTATTACTCACTGTTTTTTGGTGTCCCGGAGTGATTTCCACCATTAACGAACCCTAGGGTGCGTTAATGTGCCGGCAATCAAAACTCACAGTTTAGTCCCATTCTTGCCCGTTTCGTGGAGTATTACTCACTGTTTTGGGGTCCCGGAGTGATTTCCACGATTGATGAACCCCGGGTGCGTTTTCGTTTCGGTCATCAACACTCCCAGTTTTTGTCAATTCTGGCCCGTTTCGTGGACTATTACTCATTGTTTTGGGCTCCCGGAGTGATTTCCACGATTAACGAACCCCGGGGTGCGCTTACGTATCGGTCATCAACACTCATAGTTTTAGCCGATTCTGGCCCATTTCATGGACTATTAATCACTGTTTTCGGGGCTGAAGTGATTTCAACGATTAACGAACCCTGGGGTGCGCTTACGTGTCGATCATCAACGTTCATAGTTTTGGCTGATTTTGGCTCGGTTCGTGGACTATTACTCACTGTTTTGGCGTCCCGGAGTGATTTCCACCAATAACGAACCCCAGGGCGTGTTTGACCCGTTTCGTGGACTATTACTCACTCGCGGTTTTTGTCAATTCTGAACCGTTTCGTGGACTATTACTAAACGTTTTGTGGTCCCAAAGCGATTTCCATGGTTGTCGAACCCCAAGGTATGCTTACGTGTTGGTCGTCAAGACTCGCAGTTTGGTCGATTCTGGCCCGTTTCTTGGACTATTACTCAGGTTTGGGGTCCCGGAAGGATTTCCACGATTGACGAACCCCGGGTGCGTTTTCATTTCGGTCATCAACACTCGCGGTTTTTGTCAATTCTGGCCCGTTTCATGGACTATTACTCATCCTTTTGGAGTCCCGAAATAATTTCCATAGTTGTTGAACTCTGAGGTGTGCTTACGTGTTGGTCATCAACACTCACTGTTTTGGCCGATTCTGGCCCGTTTCATGGACTATTAATCACTATTTTGGGGTCCGGTAGTGATTTCCACGATTAACTAACCCCGGGGTGCGCTTACGTGTCGGTCATCAGCACTCACAGTTTTGGCCGAGTCTGGCCCGATTCGTGGACTATTACTTACTATTTTGGGCTCCCAGAGTGATTTCCACGACTAACGAACCCCAAGGTACGCTTACGTGTCGGTCATCAACACTCACAGTTTTGGCTGATTCTGGCCCGTTTCATGGACTATTAATCACTGTTTTCAGGTCCTGAAGTGCTTTCAACGATTAACGAACCCCGGGGTGCGCTTACGTGTCGGTCATCAACATTCAGAGTTTTGGCCTTTTCTGGCCCGGTTCGTGGACTATTACTCACTGTTTTGGCGTCCCGGAGTGATTTCCACCATTAACGAACTCTAGCGAGCGTTAATGTGTCGGTCATAAACACTCACAGTTTAGGCCCATTCTTGCCCGTTTCGTGGAGTATTACTCACTGTTTTGGGGTCCCGGAGTGATTTCCACGATTGATGAACCCCGGGTGCGTTTTCATTTCGGTCATCAACACTCGCAGTTTTTGTCAATTCTAGCCCGTTTCGTGGACTATTACTCATTGTTTTGGGCTCCCGGAGTGATTTCCACGATTAACGAACCCCGCGGTGCGCTTACGTGTCGGTCATCAACACTCACAGTTTTAGCTGATTCTGGCCGGTTTCATGGACTATTAATCACTGTTTTTGGGTCCTGAAGTGATTTCAACGATTAACGAACCCCGGGGTGCGCTTACGTGTCGGTCATCAACATTCATAGTTTTGGCCGATTTTGGCTCGGTTCATGGACTATTACTCACTGTTTTGGCATCCCGGAGTGATTTCCACCATTAACGAACCCCGGGGCGTGTTTACATGTCTGTCATCAACACTCGCGGTTTTTGTCGATTTTGAACCGTTTCGTGGACTATTACTCAACGTTTTGTGGTCCCAAAGCGATTTCCATGGTTGTCGAACCCCAAGGTATGCTTACGTGTTGGTCATCAAGACTCGCAGTTTGGTCGATTCTGGCCCGTTTCTTGGACTATTACTCAGGTTTGGGGTCCCAAAGGGATTTCCACGATTGACGAACCCCGGGTGCGTTTTCGTTTTGGTCAACAACACTCGCGGTTTTTGTCAATTCTGGCCCATTTCGTGGACTATTACTCATCGTTTTGGGGTCCCGAAACGATTTCCATTGTTGTTGAACTCTGAGGTGTGCTTACGTGTCGGTCATCAACACTCACTGTTTTGGCCGATTCTGGCCCGTTTCGTGGACTATTAATCATTGTTTTCGGGTCCCGGAGTGATTTCCATGATTAACTAAACCCGGGGTG
>NC_057804.1:514820-515732 GCF_018294505.1 Triticum aestivum
ATTAATGAACCCTGGGGTGCGTTTACGTGTCGGTCATCCACACTCGCGGTTTTTGTCGATTCTGACCCGTTTCGTGGAATATTACTCACCGTTTTGGGGTCCCGAATTGATTTCCATAGTTGTAGAACCCCAAGGTGCTCTTACGTGTCGGTCATCAACACTCATAGTTTTGGCCGATTCTGGCCCGTTTCATGGACTATTACTCACTGTTTTGGCGTCCCGTAGTGATTTCCACCATTAACGAACCCCGGGGCGTGTTTACATGTCCGTCATCAACACTCGTGGTTTTTCTCGATTCTGACCCGTTTCATGGACTATTACTCAATGTTTTGTGGTCCCAAAGCGATTTCCATGGTTGTCGAGCCCCAAGGTATGCTTACGTGCTGGTCGTCAAGACTTGCAATTTGGTCGATTCTGGCCCGTTTCTTGAACTATTACTCAGTTTTGGGGCCCCGGAGGGATTTCCACGATTGACAAACCCCGGGTGCGTTTTCGTTTTGGTCATCAACACTCGCGGTTTTTGTCAATTCTAGCCCGTTTTGTGGACTATTACTCATCGTTTTGGGGTCCCGAAACGATTTCCATAGTTGTTGAACTCTGAGGTGTGCTTACGTGTCGGTCATCAACACTCACTGTTTTGGCCGATTCTGGCCCGTTTCGTGGACTATTAATCACTGTTTTGGGATCCCGGAGTGATTTCCACGATTAACTAACCCCAGGGTGCACTTACGTGTCGGTCATCAACACTCACAATTTTGGCTGATTCTGGCCCGTTTCGTGGACTATTACTCACTGTTTTAGGCTTCCGGAGTGATTTCCATGATTAACGAACCCCGGGGTGCGCTTATGTGTCGGTCATCAACACTCACAGTTTTGGCTGATTCTGGCCCGTTTCATGGACTATTACTCACC
>NC_057804.1:515999-517956 GCF_018294505.1 Triticum aestivum
CCTGGGGTGCGTTAATGTGTCGGTCATCAACACTCATAGTTTAGGCCCATTCTTGCCCGTTTCGTGGAGTATTACTCACTGTTTTGGGGTACCGGAGTGATTTCCACGATTAATGAACCCCGGGGTGCGCTTATGTGTCGGTCATCAACACTCACAGTTTTGGCCGATTCTAGCCCGGTTCGTGGACTATTACTCACTGTTTTGGCGTCCCGGAGTGATTTCCACCATTAACGAACCCCGAGGCGTGTTTACGTGTCGGTCATCAACACTCGCGGTTTTTGTCAATTTTGACCCGTTTCGTGGACTATTACTCAACGTTTTGTGGTCCCAAAGTGATTCCCATGGTAGTCAAACCGCAAGGTATGCTTACGTGTTGGTCGTCAAGACTCACAGTTTGGTCAATTCTGGCCCGTTTCTTGAACTCTTACTCTATTTTCGGGTCCCGGAGTGATTTCTACGATTGATGAACCCCGGGTGCGTTTTTGTTTCGGTCAACAACACTCGCAGTTTTTGTCAATTCTGACCCGTTTCGTGGACTATTACTCACTGTTTTGCGCTCCCGGAGTGATTTGCACGATTAACAAACCCCGGGGTGCACTTACGTGTTGGTCATCAACACTCACAGTTTTAGCTGATTCTGGCCCGTTTCATGGACTATTAATCACTGTTTTTGGGTCCTGAAGTGATTTCAACGATTAACGAACCCCGGGGTGCGCTTACGTGTCGGTCATCAACATTCATAGTTGTGGCCGATTCTGGCTCGGTTCGTGGACTATTACTCACTGTTTTGGCGTCCCAGAGTGATTTCCACCATTAACAAACCCTGGGGTGCGTTTACGTGTCGGTCATCAACACTCGCGGTTTTTGTCGATTCTGACCCGTTTCGTGGACTATTACTCACCGTCTTGGGGTCCCGAATCGATTTCCATAGTTGTTGAACCCCAAGGTGCTCTTTCGTGTTGGTCATCAACACTCATAGTTTTGGCCGATTCTGGCCGGGTTCGTGGACTATTACTCACTGTTTTTTGGTGTCCCGGAGTGATTTCCACCATTAACGAACCCTAGGGTGCGTTAATGTGCCGGCAATCAACACTCACAGTTTAGTCCCATTCTTGCCCGTTCGTGGAGTATTACTCACTGTTTTGGGGTCCCGGAGTGATTTCCACGATTGATGAACCCCGGGTGCGTTTTCGTTTCGGTCATCAACACTCGCAGTTTTTGTCAATTCTGGCCCGTTTCGTGGACTATTACTCATTGTTTTGGGCTCCCGAAGTGATTTCCACGATTAACGAACCCCGGGGTGCGCTTACGTGTCGGTCATCAACACTCACAGTTTTAGCCGATTCTGGCCCATTTCATGGACTATTAATCACTGTTTTCGGGTCCTGAAGTGATTTCAACGATTAACAAACCCTGGGGTGCGCTTACGTGTCGATCATCAACATTCATAGTTTTGGCTGATTTTGGCTCGGTTCGTGGACTATTACTCACTGTTTTGGCGTCCCGGAGTGATTTCCACCAATAACGAACCCCAGGGCGTGTTTGACCCGTTTCGTGGACTATTACTCACTCGCGGTTTTTGTCAATTCTGAACCGTTTCGTGGACTATTACTAAACGTTTTGTGGTCCCAAAGCGATTTCCATGGTTGTCGAACCCCAAGGTATGCTTACGTGTTGGTCGTCAAGACTCGCAGTTTGGTCGATTCTGGCCCGTTTCTTGGACTATTACTCAGGTTTGGGGTCCTGGAAGGATTTCCACGATTGACGAACCCCGGGTGCGTTTTCATTTCGGTCATCAACACTCGCGGTTTTTGTCAATTCTGGCCCGTTTCGTGGACTATTACTCATCCTTTTGGAGTCCCGAAATAATTTCCATAGTTGTTGAACCCTGAGGTGTGCTTACGTGTTGGTCATCAACACTCACTGTTTTGGCCGATTCTGGCCCGTTTCATGGACT
>NC_057804.1:518860-519613 GCF_018294505.1 Triticum aestivum
TGGCCCGATTCATGGACTATTACTTACTGTTTTGGGCTCCCAGAGTGATTTCCACGACTAACGAACCCCAAGGTACGCTTACGTGTCGGTCATCAACACTCACAGTTTTGGCTGATTCTGGCCCGTTTCATGGACTATTAATCACTGTTTTCAGGTCCTGAAGTGCTTTCAATGATTAACGAACCCCGGGGTGCGCTTACGTGTCGGTCATCAACATTCACAGTTTTGGCCGATTCTGGCCCGGTTCGTGGACTATTACTCACTGTTTTGGCGTCCCGGAGTGATTTCCACCATTAACGAACTCTAGGGAGCATTAATGTGTCGGTCATAAACACTCACAGTTTAGGCCCTTTCTTGCCCGTTTCGTGGAGTATTACTCACTGTTTTGGGGTCCCGGAGTGATTTCCACGATTGATGAACCCCGGGTGCGTTTTCATTTCGGTCATCAACACTCGCAGTTTTTGTCAATTCTAGCCCGTTTCGTGGACTATTACTCATTGTTTTGGGCTCCCGGAGTGATTTCCACCATTAACGAACCCCGGGGTGCGCTTACGTGTCGGTCATCAACACTCACAGTTTTAGCTGATTCTGGCCGGTTTCATGGACTATTAATCACTGTTTTTGGGTCCTGAAGTGATTTCAATGATTAACGAACCCCGGGGTGCGCTTACGTGTCGGTCATCAACATTCATAGTTGTGGCCGATTCTGGCTCGGTTCGTGGACTATTACTCACTGTTTTGGCGTCCCAGAGT
>NC_057804.1:519854-521230 GCF_018294505.1 Triticum aestivum
ATTCTGACCCGTTTCGTGGACTATTACTCACCGTCTTGGGGTCCCGAATCGATTTCCATAGTTGTTGAACCCCAAGGTGCTCTTTCGTGTTGGTTATCAACACTCATAGTTTTGGCCGATTCTGGCCGGGTTCGTGGACTATTACTCACTGTTTTTTGGTGTCCCGGAGTGATTTCCACCATTAACGAACCCTAGGGTGCGTTAATGTGCCGGCAATCAACACTCACAGTTTAGTCCCATTCTTGCCCGTTTCGTGGAGTATTACTCACTGTTTTGGGGTCCCGGAGTGATTTCCACGATTGATGAACCCCGGGTGCGTTTTCGTTTCGGTCATCAACACTCGCAGTTTTTGTCAATTCTGGCCCGTTTCGTGGACTATTACTCATTGTTTTGGGCTCCCGAAGTGATTTCCACGATTAACGAACCCCGGGGTGCGCTTACGTGTCGGTCATCAACACTCACAGTTTTAGCCGATTCTGGCCCATTTCATGGACTATTAATCACTGTTTTCGGGTCCTGAAGTGATTTCAACGATTAACGAACCCTGGGGTGCGCTTACGTGTCGATCATCAAGATTCATAGTTTTGGCTGATTTTGGCTCGGTTCGTGGACTATTACTCACTGTTTTGGCGTCCCAGAGTGATTTCCACCAATAACGAACCCCAGGGCGTGTTTGACCCGTTTCGTGGACTATTACTCACTCGCGGTTTTTGTCAATTGTGAACCGTTTCGTGGACTATTACTAAACGTTTTGTGGTCCCAAAGCGATTTCCATGGTTGTCGAACCCCAAGGTATGCTTACGTGTTGGTCGTCAAGACTCGCAGTTTGGTCGATTCTGGCCCGTTTCTTGGACTATTACTCAGGTTTGGGGTCCTGGAAGGATTTCCACGATTGACGAACCCCGGGTGCGTTTTCATTTCGGTCATCAACACTCGCGGTTTTTGTCAATTCTGGCCCGTTTCGTGGACTATTACTCATCCTTTTGGAGTCCCGAAATAATTTCCATAGTTGTTGAACCCTGAGGTGTGCTTACGTGTTGGTCATCAACACTCACTGTTTTGGCCGATTCTGGCCCGTTTCATGGACTATTAATCACTGTTTTGGGGTCCGGTAGTGATTTCCACGATTAACTAACCCCGGGGTGCGCTTACGTGTCGGTCATCAACACTCACAGTTTTGGCCGAGTCTGGCCCGATTCATGGACTATTACTTACTGTTTTGGGCTCCCAGAGTGATTTCCACGACTAACGAACCCCAAGGTACGCTTACGTGTCGGTCATCAACACTCACAGTTTTGGCTGATTCTGGCCCGTTTCATGGACTATTAATCACTGTTTTCAGGTCCTGAAGTGCTTTCAATGATTAACGAACCCCG
>NC_057804.1:521454-524288 GCF_018294505.1 Triticum aestivum
TCCCAGAGTGATTTCCACCATTAACAAACCCTGGGGTGCGTTTACGTGTCGGTCATCAACACTCGCGGTTTTTGTCGATTCTGACCCGTTTCGTGGACTATTACTCACCGTCTTGGGGTCCCGAATCGATTTCCATAGTTGTTGAACCCCAAGGTGCTCTTTCGTGTTGGTCATCAACACTCATAGTTTTGGCCGATTCTGGCCGGGTTCGTGGACTATTACTCACTGTTTTTTGGTGTCCCGGAGTGATTTCCACCATTAACGAACCCTAGGGTGCGTTAATGTGCCGGCAATCAACACTCACAGTTTAGTCCCATTCTTGCCCGTTTCGTGGAGTATTACTCACTGTTTTGGGGTCCCGGAGTGATTTCCACGATTGATGAACCCCGGGTGCGTTTTCGTTTCGGTCATCAACACTCGCAGTTTTTGTCAATTCTGGCCCGTTTCGTGGACTATGACTCATTGTTTTGGGCTCCCGAAGTGATTTCCACGATTAACGAACCCCGGGGTGCGCTTACGTGTCGGTCATCAACACTCACAGTTTTAGCCGATTCTGGCCCATTTCATGGACTATTAATCACTGTTTTCGGGTCCTGAAGTGATTTCAACGATTAACGAACCCTGGGGTGCGCTTACGTGTCGATCATCAACATTCATAGTTTTGGCTGATTTTGGCTCGGTTCGTGGACTATTACTCACTGTTTTGGCGTCCCGGAGTGATTTCCACCAATAACGAACCCCAGGGCGTGTTTGACCCGTTTCGTGGACTATTACTCACTCGCGATTTTGTCAATTCTGAACCGTTTCGTGGACTATTACTAAACGTTTTGTGGTCCCAAAGCGATTTCCATGGTTGTCGAACCCCAAGGTATGCTTACGTGTTGGTCGTCAAGACTCGCAGTTTGGTCGATTCTGGCCCGTTTCTTGGACTATTACTCAGGTTTGGGGTCCTGGAAGGATTTCCACGATTGACGAACCCCGGGTGCGTTTTCATTTCGGTCATCAACACTCGCGGTTTTTGTCAATTCTGGCCCGTTTCATGGATATTAATCACTGTTTTGGGGTCCGGTAGTGATTTCCACGATTAACTAACCCCGGGGTGCGCTTACGTGTCGGTCATCAACACTCACAGTTTTGGCCGAGTCTGGCCCGATTCATGGACTATTACTTACTGTTTTGGGCTCCCAGAGTGATTTCCACGACTAACGAACCCCAAGGTACGCTTACGTGTCGGTCATCAACACTCACAGTTTTGGCTGATTCTGGCCCGTTTCATGGACTATTAATCACTGTTTTCAGGTCCTGAAGTGCTTTCAACGATTAACGAACCCCGGGGTGCGCTTACGTGTCGGTCATCAACATTCACAGTTTTGGCCGATTCTGGCCCGGTTCGTGGACTATTACTCACTGTTTTGGCGTCCCGGAGTGATTTCCACCATTAACGAACCCCGGGGCGTGTTTACATGTCTGTCATCAACACTCGCGGTTTTTGTCGATTCTGAACCGTTTCGTGGATTATTACTCAATGTTTTGTGGTCCCAAAGCGATTTCCATGGTTGTCGAACCCCAAGGTATGCTTACGTGTTGGTCGTCAAGACTCGCAGTTTGGTCGATTCTGGCCCGTTTCTTGAACTATTTTTCAGTTTTGGGGTCCCAGAGGGATTTCCACGATTGACCAACCCCGGGTGCATTTTCGTTTCGGTCATCAGCACTCGCGGTTTTTGTCAATTCTATCCAGTTTCGTGGACTATTACTCATCGTTTTGAGGTCCCGAAACTATTTCCATAGTTGTTGAACTCTGAGGTGTGCTTACGTATCGGTCATCAACACTCACTGTTTTGGCCGATTCTGGCCCGTTTCGTTGACTATTAATCACTGTTTTTGGGTCCCGGAGTGATTTCCACGATTTACTAACCCCAGGGTGCGCTTACGTGTCGGTCATCATCACTCACAGTTTTGGCCGATTCTAGCCCGTTTCGTGGACTATTACTCACTGTTTTGGGCTTCCGGAGTGATTTCCACGATTAATGAACCCTGGGGTGCGCTTACGTGTCGGTCATCAACACTCATAGTTTTGGTTGATTCTGACCCGTTTGATGGACTATTACTCACCGTTTTCGGGTCCTGAAGTGATTTCAACGATTAACGAACCCTGGGGTATGCTTACGTGTCGGTCATCAACATTCACAGTTTTGGCCGATTCTGGCCCGGTTCGTGGACTATTACTCACTGTTTTTTGGTGTCCCGGAGTGATTTCCACCATTAACGAACCCTAGGGTGCGGTAATGTGCCGGCAATCAACACTCACAGTTTAGTCCCATTCTTGCCCATTTCGTGGAGTATTACTCACTATTTTGGGGCCCCGGAGGGATTTCCACGATTGACGAACCCTGGGTGCGTTTTCGTTTCGGTCATCAACACTCGTGGTTTTTGTCAATTCTAGCCCGTTTTGTGGACTATTACTCATCGTTTTGGGGTCCCGAAACGATTTCCATAGTTGTTGAACTCTGAGGTGTGCTTACGTGTCGGTCATCAACACTCACTGTTTTGGCCGATTCTGGCCCGTTTCGTGGACTATTAATCACTGTTTTGGGATCCCGGAGTGATTTCCACGATTAACTAACCCCAGGGTGCGCTTACGTGTCGGTCATCAACACTCACAATTTTGGCTGATTCTGGCCCGTTTCGTGGACTATTACTCACTGTTTTAGGCTTCCGGAGTGATTTCCATGATTAACGAACCCCGGGGAGCGCTTATGTGTCGGTCATCAACACTCACAGTTTTGGCTGATTCTAGCCCGTTTCATGGACTATTACCCACTGTTTTCGGGGCC
>NC_057804.1:524488-525760 GCF_018294505.1 Triticum aestivum
GTCCCGGACTGATTTCCACCATTAATGAACCCTGGGGTGCGTTAATGTGTCGGTCATCAACACTCATAGTTTAGGCCCATTTTTGCCCGTTTCGTGGAGTATTACTCACTGTTTTGGGGTACCGGAGTGATTTCCACGATTAATGAACCCCGGGGTGCGCTTATGTGTCGGTCATCAACACTCGCAGTTTTGGCCGATTCTGGCCCGGTTCGTGGACTATTACTCACTGTTTTGGCGTCCCGGAGTGATTTCCACCATTAACGAACCCCGAGGCGTGTTTACGTGTCGATCATCAACACTCGCGGTTTTTGTCAATTTTGACCCGTTTCGTGGACTATTACTCAACGTTTTGTGGTCCCAAAGCGATTCCCATGGTAGTCAAACCGCAAGGTATGCTTACGTGTTGGTCGTCAAGACTCACAGTTTGGTCAATTCTGGCCCGTTTCTTGAACTCTTACTCTGTTTTCGGGTCCCGGAGTGATTTCTACGATTGATGAACCCCAGGTGCGTTTTTGTTTCGGTCAACAACACTCGCAGTTTTTGTCAATTCTGACCCGTTTCGTGGACTATTACTCACTGTTTTGGGCTCCCGGAGTGATTTCCACGATTAACAAACCCCGGGGTGCGCTTACGTGTTGGTCATCAACACTCACAGTTTTAGCTGATTCTGGCCCGTTTCATGGACTATTAATCACTGTTTTTGGGTCCTGAAGTGATTTCAACGATTAACGAACCCCGGGGTGCGCTTACGTGTCGGTCATCAACAATCATAGTTGTGGCCGATTCTGGCTCGGTTCGTGGACTATTACTCACTGTTTTGGCGTCCCAGAGTGATTTCCACCATTAACAAACCCTGGGGTGCGTTTACGTGTTGGTCATCAACACTCGCGGTTTTTGTCGATTCTGACCCATTTCGTGGACTATTACTCACCGTCTTGGGGTCCCGAATCGATTTCCGTAGTTGTTGAACCCCAAGGTGCTCTTACGTGTTGGTCATCAACACTCATAGTTTTGGCCGATTCTGGCCCGTTTCGTGGACTATTACTCACTGTTTTGGAGTCCCGGAGTGAATTCCACCATAAACGAACCCCGGGGCGTGTTTACATGTCTGTCATCAACACTCGCGGTTTTTGTCGATTCTGAACTGTTTCGTGGACTATTACTCAACGTTTTGTGGTCCCAAAGCGATTTCCATGGTTGTCGAACCCCAAGGTATGCTTACGTGTTGGTCGTCAAGACTCGCAGTTTGGTCGAGTCTGGCCCTTTTCTTGG
>NC_057804.1:526678-527387 GCF_018294505.1 Triticum aestivum
TGCACTATTATTCACTGTTTTGGCGTCCCGGAGTGATTTCCACCATTAACGAACCCTGGGGTGCGTTTACATGTCGGTCATCAACACTCACAGTTTTGGCCCATTCGTGCCCGTTTCATGGACTATTAATCACTATTTTCGGGTCCTGAAGTGATTTCAACGATTAACGAACCTCGGGGTGCGCTTACGTGTCGGTCATCAACATTCATAGTTTTGGCCGATTTTGGCTCGGTTCGTGGACTATTACTCACTGTTTTGGCATCCCGGAGTTATTTCCACCATTAACGAACCCCGGGGCGTGTTTACATGTCTGTCATCAACACTCGCGGTTTTTGTCGATTCTGAACTGTTTCGTGGACTATTACTCAACGTTTTGTGGTCCCAAAGCGATTTCCATGGTTGTCGAACCCCAAGGTATGCTTACGTGTTGGTCGTCAAGACTCGCAGTTTGGTCGAGTCTGGCCCTTTTCTTGGACTATTACTCAGTTTTGGGGTCCCGGAGGGATTTCCACTATTGACGAACCCTGGGTGCGTTTTCGTTTCGAACAACAACACTCGCGGTTTTTGTCAATTCTGGCCCATTTTGTGGACTATTACTCATCGTTTTGGGGTCCCGTTACAATTTCCATAGTTGTTAAACTCTGAGGTGTGCTTACGTGTCGGTCATCAACACTCACTGTTTTGGGCGATTCTGGCCTGTTTCGTGGAC
>NC_057804.1:527505-527782 GCF_018294505.1 Triticum aestivum
TCACTGTTTTGGGGTCCCGGAGTGATTTCCACGATTAACTAACCTCGGGGTGCGCTTACGTCTCGGTCATCAACACTCATAGTTTTGGCCGATTCTGGCCTGTTTCGTGGACTATTACTCACTGTTTTGGGCTCCCGGAGTGATTTCCACGACCAACGAACCCCGGGGTGCGCTTACGTGTCGGTCATGAACACTCACAGTTTTGGCTGATTCTGGCCCGTTTCACGGACTATTACTCACTGTCTTTGGGTCCTGAAGTGATTTCAACGATTAACGA
>NC_057804.1:528518-529000 GCF_018294505.1 Triticum aestivum
TTACTCAGTTTTCGGGTCCCGGAGGGATTTAAACGATTGACGAACCCCGGGTGCGTTTTCGTTTCGGTCATCAACACTCGCGGTTTTTGTCAATTCTGGCCCGTTTTGTGGACTATTACTCACTGTTTTGGGCTCCCGGAGTGATTTCCATGATTAACGAACCCCGGGGTGCGCTTACGTGTCGGTCATCAACACTCACAGTTTTAGCTGATTCTGGCCCGTTTCATGGACTATTAATCACTGTTTTCGGGTCTTGAAGTGATTTCAACGATTAACGAACCCCGTGGTGCGCTTATGTGTCGGTCATCAACATCCACAGTTTTGGCCAATTCTGGCCCGGTTCGTGCACTATTATTCACTGTTTTGGCGTCCCGGAGTGATTTCCACCATTAACGAACCCTGGGGTGCGTTTACATGTCGGTCATCAACACTCACAGTTTTGGCCCATTCGTGCCCGTTTCATGGACTATTAATCACTATTT
>NC_057804.1:529035-529509 GCF_018294505.1 Triticum aestivum
CGAACCCTGGGTGCGTTTTCGTTTCGAACAACAACACTCGCGGTTTTTGTCAATTCTGGCCCATTTTGTGGACTATTACTCATCGTTTTGGGGTCCCGTTACAATTTCCATAGTTGTTAAACTCTGAGGTGTGCTTACGTGTCGGTCATCAACACTCACTGTTTTGGGCGATTCTGGCCTGTTTCGTGGACTATTAATCACTGTTTTGGGGTCCCGGAGTGATTTCCACGATTAACTAACCTCGGGGTGCGCTTACGTCTCGGTCATCAACACTCATAGTTTTGGCCGATTCTGGCCTGTTTCGTGGACTATTACTCACTGTTTTGGGCTCCCGGAGTGATTTCCACGACCAACGAACCCCGGGGTGCGCTTACGTGTCGGTCATGAACACTCACAGTTTTGGCTGATTCTGGCCCGTTTCACGGACTATTACTCACTGTCTTTGGGTCCTGAAGTGATTTCAACGATTAACGA
>NC_057804.1:529519-532508 GCF_018294505.1 Triticum aestivum
CCCGGAGTGATTTCCACCATTAACGAACCCTGGGGTGCGTTTACATGTCGGTCATCAACACTCACAGTTTTGGCCCATTCGTGCCCGTTTCATGGACTATTAATCACTGTTTTTGGGTCCTGAAGTGATTTCAACGATTAACGAACCCCGGGGTGCGCTTACGTGTCAGTCATCAACATTCACAGTTTTGGCCGATTCTGGCCCAGTTCGTGGACTATTACTCACTGTTTTGGCGTCCCAGAGTGAATTCCACCATTAACAAACCCTGGGGTGCGCTTACGTGTCGGTCATCAACACTTGCGGTTTTTGTCGATTTTGACCCCATTTCGTGGACTATTACTCAACGTTTTGTGGTCCCAAAGTGATTTCCATGGTTGTCGAACCCCAAGGTATGCTTACGTGTTAGTCGTCAAGACTCGCAGTTTGGTCGATTCTGGCCCGTTTCTTGGACTATTACTCAGTTTCCGGGTCTCGGAGGGATTTCCACGATTGATGAACCCCGGGTGCATTTTCGTTTCGGTCATCAACACTCACGGTTTTTGTCAATTCTGGCCCGTCTCATGGACTATTACTCACTGTTTTGGGCTCCCGGAGTGATTTCCACGATTAGTGAACCCCGGGGTGCGCTTATGTGTCGGTCATCAACACTCAAAGTTCTGGCCCATTCTTGCCCGTTTCGTGGAGTATTACTCACTGTTTTGGGGTCCCGGAGTGATTTCCACCATTAACAAACCCCGGGGCGTGTTTACGTGTCGGTCATCAACAATTGCGGTTTTTGTCGATTTTGAGCCATTTCGTGGACTATTACTCAATGTTTTGTGGTCCCAAAGTGATTTCCATGGTTGTCGAACCCCAAGGTATGCTTACATGTTGGTCGTCAAGACTCGCAGTTTTGTCGATTCTGGCCCGTCTCTTGGACTATTACTCAGTTTTCGGGTCCCGGAGGGATTTCCACGATTGATGAACCCCGGGTGCATTTTTGTTTCGGTCATCAACACTCGCGGTTTTTGTCAATTCTGGCCCGTTTTGTGGACTATTACTCACTATTTTGGGCTCCCAGAGTGATTTCCATGATTAACGAACCCCCGGGTGCGCTTACGTGTCAGTCATCAACACTCACAGTTTTAGCTGATTTTGGCCCGTTTCATGGACTATTAATCACTGTTTTCGGGTCCTGAAGTGATTTCAACGATTAACGAACCCCGTGGTGCGCTTACGTGTCGGTCATCAACATCCATAGTTTTGGCCAATTCTGGCCCGGTTCGTGCACTATCATTCACTGTTTTGGCGTCCCGGAGTGATTTCCAGCATTAACGAACCCTGGGGTGCGTTTATGTGTCGGTCATCAACACTCACAGTTTTGGCCCATTCTTGCCCATTTCATGGACTATTAATCACTGTTTTCGGGTCCTGAAGTGATTTCAACGATTAACGAACCCCGGGGTGCGCTTACGTGTCGGTCATCAACATTCACAGTTCTGGCAGATTCTGGCCCAGTTCGTGGACTATTACTCACTGTTTTGGCGTCCCAGAGTGAATTCCACCATTAACAAACCCTGGGGTGCGCTTACGTGTCGGTCATCAACACTCGCGGTTTTTGTCGATTTTGACCCCATTTCGTGGACTATTACTCAATGTTTTGTGGTCCGAAAGGGATTTCCATGGTTGTCGAACCCCAAGGTATGCTTACGTATTGGTCGCCAAGACTCGCAGTTTGGTCGATTCTGGCCCGTTTCATGGACTATTACTCAGTTTCCGGGTTTCAGAGGGATTTCCACGATTGATGAACCCCGGGTGCGTTTTCGTTTCGGTCATCAACACACACGGTTTTTGTCAATTCTGGCCTGTTTCGTGGACTATTACTCACTGTTTTGGGCTCCCGGAGTGATTTCCACGATTAACGAACCCCGAGGTGCGCTTTCGTGTCGGTCATCAAAACTCACAGTTTTAGTTGATTCTGGCCCGTTTCATGGACTATTAATCTCTGTTTTCGGGTCCTGAAGTGATTTCAACGATTAACGAACCCTGGGGTGCGCTTACATGTCGGTCATCAACGTTCACAGTTTTGGCTGATTCTGGCCCGGTTCATGGACTATTACTCACTGTTTTGGCATCCCAGAGTGATTTCCACCATTAACAAACCCTGGGGTGCGTTTACGTGTCGGTCATCAACACTTTCGCGGACTATTACTCACTGTTTTGGGGTCCCGAATCGATTTCCATAGTTGTTGAACTCCAAGGTGCTCTTACTTGTCGGTTATCAACTCTCATAGTTTTGGCCGATTCTGACCCGTCTCGTGGACTATTACTCACTGTTTTGGCGTCTCGGAGTGATTACCACCATTAACGAACCTCGGGGTGTGTTTACATGTCCGTCATCAACACTCGCAGTTTTTGTCGATTCTGGCCCGTTTTGTGGACTATTACTCAATGTTTTGTGGTCCCAAAGCGATTTCCATGGTTGTCAAGCCCCAAGGTATGCTTACGTGTTGGTCATCAACATTCACAGTTTTGGCCGATTCTGGCCCGGTTCATGGACTATTACTCACTGTTTTGGCATCCCGGAGTGATTTCCACCATTAACGAACCCTGGGGTGCGTTAATGTGTCGGTCATCAACACTCACAGTTTAGGCCCATTCTTGCCCGTTTCGTGGAGTATTACTCACTGTTTTGGGGTCCCGGAGTGATTTCCACGATTGATGAACCCCGGGTGCGTTTTCATTTCGGTCATCAACACTCACAGTTTTGGCTGATTCTGGCCCGTTTCATGGACTATTACTCACCGTTTTCGGGTCCTGAAGTGATTTCAACGATTAACGAACCCCGGGGTGCGCTTACGTGTCGGTCATCAACATTCACAGTTTTGGCCAATTCTTGCCCGGTTCGTGGACTATTACTCACTGTTTTGGCGTCCCGGAGTGATTTCCACCATTAACGAACCCCGAGGCGTGTTTACATGTCGGTCATCAACACTCGCAGTTTTTGTCA
>NC_057804.1:533824-534878 GCF_018294505.1 Triticum aestivum
GAGTAATAGTCCACGAAACGGGCCAGAATTGACAAAAACCGCGTGTGTTGATGACCGAAACAAAAACACACCCGGGGTTCGTCAATCGTGGAAATCCCTTCGGGACACCAAAACTGAGTAATAGTCCAAGAAACGGGCCAGAATCGACCAAACTGCAAGTCTTGACGACCAACACGTAAGCATACCTTGGGGTTCCACAACCATGGAAATTGCTTTGGGACCACAAAACGTTGAGTAATAGTCCACGAAACGGGTCTGAATCAACAAAAACCGCGAGTGTTGATGACCAACACGTAAACACGCCCCGGGGTTTGTTAATGGTGGAAATCACTCCGGGACGCCAAAACAGTGAGTAATAGTCCACGAAACGGGCCAGAATCGGCCAAAACTATGAGTGCTGATGACCGATACGTAAGAGCACCTTGGGGTTCAACAACTATGGAAATTGATTCGTGACCCCAAAACGGTTAGTAATAGTCCTAGAAACGGGTCAGAATCGACAAAAACCACGAGTGTTGATGACCGACACGTTAACGCACCCCAAGGTTCGTTAATGGTGGCAATCACTCCGAGATGCAAAAACAGTGAGTAATAGTCCACGAACCGGGCTAGAATCGGCCAAAACTGTGAATGTTGATGACCGACACGTAAGCGCACCCCGGGGTTCGTTAATCGTTGAAATTACTTCAGGACCCGAAAACAGTGGGTAATAGTCCATGAAACGGGCCAGAATCAGCCAAAACTGTGAGTGTTGATGACCGACATGTAAGCAAACCCCGGGGTTCGTTAATTGTGCAAATCACTCCGGGAGCCCAAAACAGTCAGTAATAGTCCAGGAAACGGGCCAGAATGGGCCAAAACTGTGAGTGTTGATGACCGACACGTAAGCGCACCCCGGGGTTAGTTAATCGTGGAAATCACTCCGGGACCCCAAAACAGTGATTAATAGTCCACGAAACGGGCCAGAATCGCCCAAAACAGTGAGTGTTGATGACCGACACGTAACCACACCTCAGAGTTCTACAACTATGGAAACCGTTTCGGGACCCCAAAA
>NC_057804.1:536299-537134 GCF_018294505.1 Triticum aestivum
GAAAACAGTGAGTAATAGTCCATGAAACGGGCCAGAATCAGCCAAAACTATGAGTGTTGATGACCGACACGTAAGCAAACCCCGGGGTTCATTAATTGTGCAAATCACTCCGGGAGCCCAAAACAGTCAGTAATAGTCCACGAAATGGGCCAGAATTGGCCAAAACTGTGAGTGTTGATGACCGACACGTAAGCGCACCCCGGGGTTAGTTAATCATGGAAATCACTCCGGGACCCCAAAACAGTGATTAATAGTCCACGAAACGGGCCAGAATCGCCCAAAACAGTGACTGTTGATGACCGACACGTAACCACACCTCAGAGTTCTACAACTATGGAAACCGTTTTGGGACCCCAAAACGATGAGTAATAGTCCACGAAACGGGCCAGAATTGACAAAAACCGCGAGTGTTGATGATCGAAACAAAAACACACCCGGGGTTCGTCAATCGTGGAAATCCCTTCGGGACACCAAAACTGAGTAATAGTCCAAGAAACGGGCCAGAATCGACCAAACTGCAAGTCTTGACGACCAACACGTAAGCATACCTTGGGGTTCCACAACCATGGAAATTGCTTTGGGACCACAAAACGTTGAGTAATAGTCCACGAAACGGGTCAGAATCGACAAAAACCGCGAGTGTTGATGACCGACACGTAAACACGCCCCGGGGTTTGTTAATGGTGGAAATCACTCCGGGACGCCAAAACAGTGAGTAATAGTCCACGAAACGGGCCAGAATCGGCCAAAACTATGAGTGCTGATGACCGATATGTAAGAGCACCTTGGGGTTCAACAACTATGGAAATTGATTCGTGACCCCAAAATGGTGAGT
>NC_057804.1:537573-555697 GCF_018294505.1 Triticum aestivum
GTAAGCAAACCCCGGGGTTCGTTAATTGTGCAAATCACTCCGGGAGCCCAAAACAGTCAGTAATAGTCCACGAAACGGGCCAGAATTGGCCAAAACTGTGAGTGTTGATGACCGACACATAAGCGCACCCCGGGGTTAGTTAATCGTGGAAATCACTCCGGGACCCCAAAACAGTGATTAATAGTCCACGAAACGGGCCAGAATCGCCCAAAACAGTGAGTGTTGATGACCGACACGTAACCACACCTCAGAGTTCTACAACTATGGAAACCGTTTTGGGACCCCAAAACGATGAGTAATAGTCCACGAAATGGGCCAGAATTGACAAAAACCGCGAGTGTTGATGACCGAAACAGAAACACACCCGGGGTTCGTCAATCGTGGAAATCCCTTCGGGACACCAAAACTGAGTAATAGTCCAAGAAACGGGCCAGAATCGACCAAACTGAAAGTCTTGACGACCAACACGTAAGCATACCTTGGGGTTCCACAACCATGGAAATTGCTTTGGGACCACAAAATGTTGAGTAATAGTCCACGAAACGGGTCAGAATCGACAAGAACCACGAGTGTTGATGACCGACACGTAAACACGCCCCGGGGTTTGTTAATGGTGGAAATCACTCCGGGACGCCAAAACAGTGAGTAATAGTCCACGAAACGGGCCAGAATCGGCCAAAACTATGAGTGCTGATGACCGATACGTAAGAGCTCCTTGGGGTTCAACAACTATGGAAATTGATTCGTGACCCCAAAACGGTGAGTAATAGTCCACGAAACGGGTCAGAATCGACAAAAACCACGAGTGTTGATGACCGACACGTAAATGCACACCAGGGTTCGTTAATGGTGGAAATCACTCCGGGACGCCAAAACAGTGAGTAATAGTCCATGAACCGGGCCAGAATCGGCCAAAACTATGAATGTTGATGACCGACACGTAAGCGCACCCCGGGGTTCGTTAATCGTTGAAATCACTTCCGGACCCGAAAATAGTGGGTAATAGTCCATGAAACGGGCCAGAATCAGCTAAAGCTGTGAGTGTTGATGACCGACACGTAAGCACACCCCGGGGTTCCTTAATCGTGGAAATCACTCCGGGAGCCCAAAACAGTGAGTAATAGTCCACGAAACGGGCCAGAATTTGCCAAAACTGTGAGTGTTGATGACCGACATGTAAGCGCACCCCGGGGTTAGTTAATCATGGAAATCACTCGGAGACCCCAAAACAGTGATTAATAGTCTACGAAACGGGCCAAAATCGGCCAAAACAGTGAGTTTTGATGACCGACACATAAGCACGCCTCAGGGGTCAACAACTATGGAAATCGTTTCGGGACCCCAAAACAATGAGTAAGAGTCCATGAAACAGGCCAGAATTGACAAAAACCGCGAGCGTTGATGACCGAAACGAAAACGCACCCGAGGTTCATCAATCGTGGAAATCCCTCCGGGACCCCAAAACTGAGTAATAGTCCAAGAAACAGGCCAGAATCGACCAAACTGCGAGTCTTGACGACCAACACGTAAGCATACCTTGGGGTTCGACAACCATGGAAATCGCTTTGGGACCACAAAACATTGAGTAATAGTCCACGAAATGGGTCAAAATCGACAAAAACCGCGAGTGTTGATGACCGACACGTAAACACGCCCCGGGGTTCGTTAATGGTGAAAATCACTCCGGGCCGCCAAAACAGTGAGTAATAGTCCACGAACCGGGCCAGAATCAGCCAAACTGTGAGTGTTGATGACCAACACATAAGCACACCGCGGGGTTCATTAATCGTGGAAATCACTCTGGGACCCCAAAACAGTGAGTAATATTCCACGAAACGGGCAAGAATTGGCCAAAACTATGAGTGTTGATGACCGACACGTTAACGCACCCCAGGGTTGGTTAATGGTGGAAATCACTCTAGGACGCCAAAACAGTGAGTAATAGTCCACGAACCGGGCCAAAATCGGCCAAAACTGTGAATGTTGATGACCGACACGTAAGCGCACCCCGGGGTTTGTGAATCGTTGAAATCACTTCAGGACCCGAAAACAGTGAGTAATAGTCCATGAAACGGGCTAGAATCAGCCAACACTGTGAGTGTTGATGACCGACACGTAAGCGCATCCCGGGGTTCGTTAGTCGTGGAAATCACTCCGGGAGCCCAAAACAGTCAGTAATAGTCCATGAAACGGGCCAGAATCGGCCAAAACTGTGAGTGTTGATGACCGAGATGTAAGCGCACCCCGGGGTTAGTTAATCATGGAAATCACTCCGGGACCCCAAAACAGTGATTAATAGTCCACGACACGGGCCAGAATCGCCCAAAACAGTGAGTGTTGATGACCGACACGTAAGCACACATCATAATTCAACAACTATGGAAATCGTTTCGGGACCCCAAAACGATGAGTTATAGTCCACGAAACGGGCCAGAATTGACAAAAACCGCGATTGTTGATGACCGAAACGAAAACGCACCCGGGGTTCGTCAATCGTGGAATTCCCTCCGGGACCCCAAAACTGGGTAATAGTCCAAGAAACGTGCCAGAATCGAGCAAACTGCGAGTCTTGATGACCAATACGTAAGCATACCTTGGGGTTTGACAACCATGGAAATCGTTTTGGGACCACAAAACATTGAGTAATAGTCCACAAAACGGGTCAGAATTGACAAAAACGGCGAGTGTTGATGACCGACACGGAAACACGCCCCGGGGTTCGATAATGGTGGAAATCACCCCGAGACGCCAAAACAATGAGTACTAGTCCATGAAACGGGCCAGAATCGGCCAAAACTATGAGTGTTGATGACCGAGACGTAAGAGAACCTTGGGTTCAACAACTATGGAAATCAATTCGTGACCCCAAAACGGTGAGTAATAGTCCACAAAACGGGTCAGAATCAACAAAAACCATGAGTGTTGATGACCGACACGTAAACGCACCCTAGGGTTCATTAATGGTGGAAATCACTCCGGGACGCCAAAACAGTGAGTAATAGTCCACGAACCGGGCCAGAATCGGCCAAAACTGTGAATGTTGATGACCGACACATAAGCGCACCCTCGGGGTTCGTTAATCATTGAAATCACTTCCGGACCCGAAAATAGTGGGTAATAGTCCATGAAACGGGCCAGAATCAGCTAAAGCTGTGAGTGTTGATGACTGACACGTAAGCGCATGATACGTCTCCAATGTATCTATAATTTTTGATTGTTCCATGCTATTATATTACCCCTTTTGGATGTTTATGGGCTTTATTTTACACATTTATATCATTTTTGGGACTAATCTACTAACCGGAGGCCCAGCTCGTATTGCTATTTTTTTTGCCTATTTCAGTATTTCAAACAAAAGGGATATCAAATGGATTCCAGACGAAATGAAACCTTCGGGAGCGTGATTTTTGGAACGAACATGATCCGGAGGACTTGGAGTGCAAGCCAAGAAGCAGCCAAGGCTCCCACGAGATAGGAGGGCGCGCACCCCCTGTAGGGCGCGCCCCCCACGTACTTCTTCCTATTATATATACCTACGTACCCCGAAAACATCCAGGGAGCTGCCGAAACACAATTTCCATCACCGTAACCTTCTGTATCCGCGAGATCCCATCTTGGAGCCTTCGCCGGTGTTCTGCCGGAGGGGGGATCGACCATGGAGGGCCTCTACATCAACATCCTTGCCCCTCCAATGAGTTGTGAGTAGTTTACCATAGACCTACGGGTCCATAGTTATTAGCTAGATGGCTTCTTCTCTCTTTTTGGATCTCAATACAATGTTCTCCCCCTCTCTTGTGGAGATCTATTCGATGTAATCTCTTTTTGCGGTGTGTTTGCCGAGATCCGATGAATTGTCGGTTTATGATCAAGTTTATCTATGAATAATATAGGAATTTTTCTGAATTCTTTTATGTATGATTGAGTTATCTTTACAAGTCTCTTCGAATTATCAGTTTGGTTTGGCCAACTAGATTGATCTTTTTTGCCATGGGACAAGTGTTTAGCTATGGGTTCAATCTTGTGGTGTCCTTACCCAGTGACAGAAAGGGTTGCAAGGCACGTATTGTATTGTTGCCATCGAGGATAACAAGATGGGGTTTCTATCGTATTGCATGAGTTTATCCCTCTACATCATGCCATCTTGCTTAATGCGTTACTCTGTTCTTATGAACTTAATACTCTAGATGCAGGAAGGAGTCAGTCGATGTGTGGAGTAATAGTAGTAGATGCAGGCAGGAGTCGGTCTACTTGTTATGGACGTGATGCCTATATACATGATCATGCCTAGATAATCTCATAATTATTCGCTTTTCTATCAATTGCTCGACAGTAATTTTTCACCCACGGTAATACTTATGCTATCTTGAGAGAAGCCTCTAGTGAAACCTAGGGCCCACGGGTCTATCTATTATCATATTTGCTTCCGATCTATTTTTATTTGCATCTTTACTTTTTGTATCTATATTGTAAAATACCAAAAATATATTTATCTTATCATACTATCTCTATCAGATCTCACTTTCGCAAGTGGTCGTGAAGGGATTGACAACCCATTTATCGCGTTGGTTGCGAGTTCTCAGTTTGTTTGTGTAGGTGTGTGGGACTTTTGAGGAGCCTCCTACTGGATTGATACCTTGGTTCTCAAAAACTGAGGGAAATACATACGCTACTATTGCTGCATCACACCCTCCTCTTCTAGGAAATTCAAAGCAAGCTCAAGATGTAGCAACGCACCCCGGGGTTCGTTAATCGTGGAAATCACTTCGGGAGCCCAAAACAATGAGTAATAGTCCTCGAAATGGGCCAAAATTGGCCAAAACTATGAGTGTTGATGACCGACACGTAAGCGCACCCCGGGGTTAGTTAATCGTGGAAATCACTCCGACACCCCAAAACAGTGATTACTAGTCCACGAAATGGGCCAGAATCGGCCAAAACAGTGAGTGTTGATGACCGACACATAAGCACACCTCAGGGTTCAACAATATGAAAATCGTTTTGGGACACCAAAACGATGAGTAATAGTCCACAAAATAGGTCAGAATTGACAAAAACCGCGAGTGTTGATGACCGACATGAAAATACACCCGGGGTTCGTCAATCATGGAAATCCCTCCGGGACCACAAAACTGAGTAATAGTCCAAGAAACGGGCTAGAATTGACCAAACTGCGAGTCTTGACGACCAACATGTAAGCATACCTTGGGGTTCGACAACCATGGAAATCGCTTTGGGACCACAATACGTTGAGTAATAGTCCACGAAACTGGTCAGAATCGACAAAAACCGCGAGTGTTGATGACCGACTCGTAAACACGCCCTGGGGTTCGTTAATTGTGGAAATCACTGCGGGGCGCTAAAACAGTGAGTAATAGTCCATGAACCGGGCGAGAATCAGCCAAAAATGTGAGTGTTGATGACCGACATGTAAGCGCACCCTGGGGTTCGTTAATCGTTGAAATCACCCTGGGACCCGAAAACAGTGAGTAATAGTCCACGAAACGGGCCAGAATCATCCAAAACTGTGAGTGTTGATCACCAACACGTAACCCCAGGGTTCGTTAATAGTGGAAATCACTCCAAGACCCCAAAACAGTTAGTAATAGTCCACGAGCCAGAACCGGTCAAAACTATGAGTGTTGATGACCGACACGTAAGCGCACCCCGGGGTTCGTTAATCGTCGAAATCACTCCGGGGCCCTAAAACAGTGATTAATAGTCCACGAAACGGGCCAGAATCGGCCAAACTGTGAGTGTTGATGACCGACACGTAAACTCACCTTCGGGTTCGACAACCATGGAAATCGCTTTGGGACCACAAAACGTTGAGTAATAGTCCATGAAACCGGCCAGAATCGACAAAAACCGCGAGTGTTGATGACCGACACGTAAACACGCCCCGGGGTTCGTTACTGGTGGAAATCACTCCGGGACGCCAAAACAATGAGTAATAGTCCATGAAACGAGTCAGAATCGGCCAAAACTATGAGTGTTGATGACCGACACATAAGCGGGCCTTGGGGTTCGACAACCATGGAAATCGCTTTGCGACCCCAAAATGGTGAGTAATAGTCCATGAAACGGGCAGAATTAGCCAAAACTGTGAGTTTTGATGACCGACACGAAAATGCACTTGGGGTTCGTCAATCGTGGAAATCACTCCGGGACCCCAAAACAATGAGTAATAGTCCAAGAAACGGGCCAGAATCGGCCCAAACTGCGAGTCTTGACGACCAACATGTAAGCACACCTTGGGGTTTGACATCTATGGAAATCACTTTGGGACCCCAAAACGGAGAGTAATAGTCCATGAAACGGGCCAGAATCGGCCAAAACTATGAGTGTTGATGACCGGCACATAAATACACCCGGGTTCGTCAATCGTGGGAATCACTTCGGACCCCGAAACTAAGTAATAGTCCAAGAAACGGGCCAGAATCGGCCAAACTGCGAGTCTTGACGACCAACACGTAAACATACCTTCGGGTTCGAGAACCATGGAAATCGCTTTGGGACAACAAAATGTTGAGTAATAGTCCACGAAATGGGTCAGAATCGACAAAAACCTCGAGTGTTGATGACCAACACGTAAACACGCCCCGGGGTTCATTAATGGTGGAAATCACTCCGGGACGCCAAAATAGTGAGTAAAGTCCAAGAACCGGGACATAATCGGCCAAAACTATGAGTGTTGATGACCGACACGTAAGCGCACCCCGGGGTTCGTTAATCGTGGAGATCCCTATGGGACCCCAAAACTGAGTTATAGTCCAAGAAACGGGCCAGAATCGAGCAAACTGCGAGTCTTGACGACCAACACGTAAGCATACCTTGGGGTTCGACAACCTTGGAAATCACTTTGGGACCACAAAACGTTCAGTAGTAGTCCACGAAACTGGCCAAAATCGACCAAAACCGGTAGTGTTGATGACCGACACGTAAACACGCCCTGGGGTTCGTTAATGGTGGAAACCACTCCGGGACGCCATAACAATGAGTAATAGTCCATGAAACGGGCCAGAATCGGCCAATACTATGAGTGTTGATGACCGACACATAAGCGGACCTTGGGGTTCGACAACCATGGAAATCGCTTTGCGACCCCAAAATGGTGAGTAATAGTCCACGAAACGGGCCAGAATCAGCCAAAACTGTGAGTGTTGACGATCGACACGTAAGCGCATCCCGGGGTTCATTTATCGTGGAAATCACTCCGGGACCCCAAAACAGTGAGCAATAGTCCACGAAACGGGCCAGAATCGTCCAAAACTATGAGTGTTGATGACCAACACGTAATCATACCCCGGGGTTAGTTAATCGTGGTAATCACTCCGGGACCCCAAAACAGTGATTAATAGTCCACGAAATAGGCGAGAATCGGCCAAAACGGTGAGTGTTGATGACCGACACGTAACCACACCTCAGGGTTCAACAACTAAGAAATTGTTTTGGGATCCCAAAACGATGAGTAATAGTCCACGAAACGTGTCAGAATTGACAAAAACCACGAGTGTTGATGACCGAAATGAAAATGCACCTGGGGTTCGTCAATCGTGGAAATCCCTCCGGGACCCCAAAACTGAGTAATAGTCCTCGAAACGGGCTGGAATTGACCAAACTGCAAGTGTTGATGACTGGCACGTAAATACACCCCCTGGTTCGCCAATCGTGGGAATCACTTCAGACCCCAAAACTAAGTAATAGTCCAAGAAACGGGCCAGAATCGGCCAAACTGCGAGTCTTGACGACCAACATGTAAGCATACCTTGGGGTTCGACAACCATGGAAATCGCTTTGGGACCACAAAACGTTGAGTAATAGTCCACGAAACTGGTCAGAAACGACAAAAACCTCGAGTGTTGATGACCGACATGTAAACATGCCCCAGGGTAATTTTGTGTGTCATGGTGTAACATAAACTTCAGTGAGGGGCGCCCTCACTGTCCATTGCTTTTCAAAAAAACACGCCCCAGGGTTCGTTAATGGTGGAAATCACTCCGGGACGCCAAAACAGTGAGTAATAGTCCATGAATCGGGCCAGAATCGGCCAAAACTATGAGTGTTGATGACTGACACGTAAACACAACCCGGGGTTCGTTAATCATGGAAATCACTCCGGGACCCCAAAACAGTGAGTAATACTCCACGAAACAGGCAAGAATCTGCCAAAACTGTGAGTGTTGATGACCGACATGTTGACGCACCCCATGGTTCATTAATGGTGGAAATCACTCCGAGACGGCAAAATAGTGAGTAATAGTCCACGAACCGGGCCAGAATCGGCAAAAACTATGAATGTTGCTGACCGACATGTAAGCGCACACCGGGGTTCGTTAATCATTGAAATCACTTCAGGACCCGGAATCAGTGAGTACTGGTCCACGAAATGGGCCAGAATCATCCAAAACTGTGAGTGTTGATCACCAACACGTAAGCGCACTCCGGGGTTCGTTAATCGTGGAAATCACTCTGGGACCCCAAAACAGTGAGTAATAGTTCACGAAACGGGACAGAATCAGCCAAAACTGTTAGTGTCGATGACCGAGACGTAAGCGCACCACGGGGTTAGTTAATCATGGAAATCACTCCGGGACCCCAAAACAGTGATTAATAGTCCACGAAACTGGCCAGAATCGGCCAAAATTGTGACTGTTGATGACCGACACATAAGCGCACCCCGGGGTTAGTTAATCGTGGAAATCACTCCGGGACCCCAAAACAGTGATTACTAGTCCACGAAACGGGCCAGAATCGGCCAAAACAGTGAGTGTTGATGACCGACACGTAAGCACACCTCAGGGTTCAACAATATGGAAATCGTTTTGGGACCCCAAAACGATGAGTAATAGTCCACAAAACAGGTCAGAATTGACAAAAACTGCGAGTGTTGATGACCGACATGAAAATACACCCGGGGTTCGTCAATCGTGGAAATCCCTCCGGGACCCCAAAACTGAGTAATAGTCCAAGAAACGGGCTAGAATCGACCAAACTGCGAGTCTTGACGACCAACACGTAAGCATACCTTGGGGTTCGACAACCATGGAAATCGCTTTGGGACAACAAAACGTTGAGTAATAGTCCACGAAACTGGTCAGAATCGACCAAAACGGTGAGTGTTGATGACTGACTCGTAAAGACGCCCCGGGGTTCGTTAATTGTGGAAATCACTGCGGGGCGCTAAAACAGTGAGTAATAGTCCACGAACCGGGCCAGAATCAGCCACAACTGTGAGTGTTGATGACCGACATGTAAGCGCACCCCGGGGTTCGTTAATCGTTGAAATCACCCTCGGACCCGAAAACAGTGAGTAATAGTCCACGAAACGGGCCAGAATCATCCAAAACTGTGAGTGTTCATCACCAACACGTAAGCGCACCCCAAGGTTCGTTAATCGTGGAAATCAATCCAAGACCCCAAAACAATTAGTAATAGTCCACGAGCCAGAACCGGCCAAAACTATGAGTGTTGATGAACGACACATAAGCGCACCCCGGGGTTCGTTAATCGTCGAAATCACTCTGGGCGATAAAATAGTGATTAATAGTCCACGAAACGGGCCAGAATCGGCCAAACAGTGAGTGTTGATGACCGACACGTAAGCACACCTTCGGGTTCGACAACCATGGAAATCGCTTTGGGACCACAAAACGTTGAGTAATAGTCCACAAAACCGGCCAGAATCGACAAAAACCGCGAGTGTTGATGACCGACACGTAAACACGCCCCAGGGTTCGTTGTTGGTGGAAGTCACTCCGGGACGCCAAAACAATGAGTAATAGTCCATGAAACGGGCTAGAATCGGCCAAAACTATGAGTGTTGATGACAGACACATAAGCGGGCCTTGGGGTTCGACAACCATGGAAATCGCTTTGCAACCCCAAAACGGTGAGTAATAGTCCATGAAACGGGCCAGAATTAGATAAAACTGTGAGTGTTGATGACCGACACGTAAGCGCATCCCGGGGTTCGTTAATCGTGGAAATCACTCCGGGACCCCATAATAGTGAGTAATAGTCCACGAAACGGACCACAATCGTCCAAAATTGTGAGTGTTGATGACAGACATGTAAGCGCACCTCAGGGTTAGTTAATCATGGAAATCACTCCGGGACCCCAAAACAGTGATTAATAGTCCATGAAATGGGCGAGAATCGGCCAAAACAGTGAGTGTTGATGACCGACACGTAACCACACGTCAGGGTTCAACAACTATGGAAATTGTTTCGGGACCCCAAAATGATGAGTAACAGTCCACGAAACGGGTCAGAATTGACAAAAACCACGAGTGTTGATGACCGAAACGAATATGCACCCGGGGTTCGTCAATCGTGGAAATCCCTCCGGGATCCCAAAATTGAGTAATAGTCCAAGAAACGGGCCAGAATCGACCAAACTGCGAGTCTTGGCGACCAACACATAAGCATACCTTGGGGTTCGACAACCATGGAAATCGCTTTGGGACCACAAAACATTGAGTGATACTCCACGAAACGGGTCAGAAACGACAAAAACCTTGAGTGTTGATGACCGACTCATAAACACGCCCTGGGGTTCGTTAATTGTGGAAATCACTGCGGGGCGCTAAAACAGTGAGTAATAGTCCACGAACCGGGCCAGAATCAGCCAAAACTGTGAGTGTTGATGACCGACATGTAAGCGCACCCCGGGGTTCGTTAATCATTGAAATCACCCTGGGACCCGAAAACAGTGAGTAATAGTCCACGAAATGGGCCAGAATCATCCAAAACTGTGAGTGTTGATCACCAACACGTAAGCGCACCCCAGGGTTCGTTAATCGTGGAAACCACTCCAAGACCCCAAAACAGTTAGTAATAGTCCACGAGCCAGAACCGGCCAAAAATGTGAGTGTTGATGACCGACACGTAAGCGCACCCCGGGGTTCGTTAATCATCGAAATCACTCCGGGGCCCTAAAATAGTGATTAATAGTCCACAAAACGGGCCAGAATCGGCCAAACTATGAGTGTTGATGACCGACACGTAAGTGCACCTTCGGGTTTGACAACCATGGAAATCGCTTTGGGACCACAAAACGTTGAGTAATAGTCCATGAAACTGGCCAGAATCGACAAAAACCGCGAGTGTTGATGACCAACACGTAAACACGCCCCGGGGTTCGGTACTGGTGGAAATCACTCCGGGACGCCAAAACAATGAGTAATAGTCCATGAAACGGGCCAGAATCGGCCAAAACTATGAGTGTTGATGACCGACACATAAGCAGGCCTTGGGGTTCGACAACCATGGAAATCGCTTTGCGACCCCAAAACGGTGAGTAATAGTCCACGAAACGGGCCAGAATTAGCCAAAACTATGAGTGTTGATGACCGACACGTAAGCGCATCCCGGGGTTTGTTAATCGTGGAAATCACTCCCGGACCCAAAATAGTGAGTAATAGTCCACGAAACGGGCCACAATCGTCCAAAACTATGAGTGTTGATGACAGACATGTAAGCGCACCTCAGGGTTAGTTAATCGTGGAAATCACTCCGGGACCCCAAAACAGTGATTAATAGTCCACGAAATGGGCGAGAATCGGCCATAACAGTGAGTGTTGATGACCGACACGTAACCACACGTCAGGGTTCAACAACTATGGAAATCGTTTCGGGACCCCAAAACGATGAGTAACAGTCCACAAAACGGGTCAGAATTGACAAAAACCACGAGTGTTGATGACCGAAACGAAAATGCACCCGGGGTTCGTCAATCGTGGAAATCCCTATTGAGTAATAGTCCAAGAAACGGGCCAGAATCGACCAAACTGCGAGTCTTGACGACCAACACATAAGCATACCTTGGGGTTCGACAACCATGGAAATCGCTTTGGGACCACAAAACATTCAGTGATAGTCCATGAAACGGGTCAGAAACGACAAAAACCTCGAGTGTTGATGACCGACACGTAAACACGCCCCAGGGTAATTTTGTGTGTCCTGGTGTAATATAAAAGTCAGTGAGGGGTACCCTCACTATCCATTGCTCTTCAAAAAAACAAGCCCCAGGGTTCGTTAATGGTGGAAATCACTCTGGGACGCCAAAACAGTGAGTAATAGTCCATGAACCGAGCGAGAATCGCCCAAAACTATGAGTGTTGATGACCGACACGTAAACACGCCCCGGGGTTCGTTAATCGTGGAAATCACTCCTTGACCCCAATACAGTGAGTAATACTCCACGAAACGGGCAAGAATCTGCCAAAACTGTGGGACCGACACGTTAATGCACCCAACGGTTCGTTAATGGTGGAAATCACTCCGGGACAGCAAAACATTGAGTAATAGCCCACGAACCGGTCCAGAATCGGCCAAAACTGTGAATGTTGTTGACCGACACATAAGTACACCCTGGGGTTCATTAATCGCTGAAATCACTTCAGGACCCGAAATCAGTGAGTACTAGTCCACGAAACGGGCCAGAATCAGCCAAAACTGTGAGCGTTCATCACCAACACGTAAGCGCACCCCGGGGTTCGTTAATCGTGGAAATCACTTAAGGACCCCAAAACAGTGAGTGTTCACGACTGACACGTAAGTGGACCTCGGGGTTCGTTAATCATGGAAATCACTCTCGGACCCCAAAACAGTGATTAATAGTCCACGAAATGGGCCAGAATCGGCCAAAGCAGTGAGTGTTGATACCGATACGTAAGCGCGCCTTGGGTTTCAACAACTATGGAAATCGTTTCGGAACCACAAAACGATGAGTAATAGTCCATGAAACGGGTCAGAATTGGCAAAGATCGCGAGTGTTGATGACCGACACGAAAATGCAACCGGGGTTCGCCAATCGTGGAAATCACTCCGGGACCCCAAAACAGTGAGTAACAGTCCAGGAAACGGGCCAGAATCGGCCCAAACTGTGAGTCTTGACGAGCAACATGTAAGTGCACCTTGGGATTTGACATACAAGGAAATCACTTCGAGACCCGAAAACGGTGAGTAATGGTCCACAAAACGGGCCAAAATCGGCCAAAACTATGAGTGTTGACGACCGGCACGTAAACGCACCCCGGGTTCGTCAATCGTGGGAATCACTTCGGACCCCAAATCTGAGTAATAGTCCAAGAAACGGGCCAGAATCGGCCAAACTGCAAGTCTTGACGACCAACATGTAAGCATACCTTGGGGTTCGAAAACCATGGAAATTGCTTTGGGACCACAAAATGTTGAGTAATAGTCCACAAAACGGGTCAGACTCGACAAAAACCTCGAGTGTTGATGACCAATACGTAAACACGCCCGAGGGTTCGTCAATGGTGGAAATCATTCCGGGACGCCAAAACAGTAAGTAATAGTCCACGAACCGGGCTAGAATCGGCCGAAACAATGAGTGTTGATGATTGACACGTAAACACGCCCTGGGGTCCGTTAATGGTTGAAATCACTCAAGGACGCCAAAACAGTGAGTAATAGTCCATGAACAGGGCTAGAATCGACCAAAACTATGAGTGTTGATGACCGACACGTAAGAGCACCCCAGGGTTCGTTAATCATGGAAATCACTCCGGGACCCCAAAACAGTGAGTAATACTCCACGAAACAGGCCAGAACCGGCCAAAACTGTCAGTGTTGATGACCAACATGTAAGCGTACCCCGTGGTTCGTTAATCGTGGAAATCACTCCAGGATTCAAAACAGTGATTAATAGTCCATGAAACTGGCCAGAATCGGCCAAATTGTGAGTGTTGATGACCGGCACGTAAGCGCACCTTGGGGTTTGACAACCATGGAAATAGCTTTGGGAGCACAAAACATTGAGTAATAGTCCACGAAACGGGTCAGAATCGACAAAAACAGCGATTGTTGAAAACCGACACGTAAACACGCCCTGGAGTTCGTCAATGGTGGAAATCACTCCGAGACGCCAAAACAGTGAGTAATAGTCCATGAAACGGGCCAGAATCGGCTAAAACTATGAGTGTTGATGACCGACATGTAAGCGCACCTTGGGGTTCGACGACCATGGAAATCGCTTTGCGACCACAAAACGGTGAGTAATAGTCCATGAAACGGGCCAGTATCATCCAAAACTGTGAGTGTTGATGACCGACACGTAAGCGCATCCGGGGTTCGTTAATGCTGGAAATCACTCCGGGACCCCAAAACAGTGAGTAATAGTCAATGAAACGGGACAGAATCGGCCAAAACTGTGAGTGTTGACGACCGACACGTAAGTGCACCTCGGGGTTCGTTAATCATGGAAATCACTCCGGGACCCCAGAACAGTGATTAATAGTCCACGAAACGGGCCAGAATCGGCCAAAACAGTGAGTGTTGATGACCGACACATAAGCTCACCTTGGGGTTCAACAACTATGGAAATCGTTTCAGAACCACAAAACAATGAGTAATAGTCCATGAAACGGGTCAGAATTGACAAAGACCGCGAGTGTTGATGACTGACAAAAAACGCATCCGGGGTTCGTCAATCGTGGAAATCACTCCAGGACCCCAAAAAAGTGAGTAACAGTCCAAGAAACGGGCCAGAATAGGCCCAAACTGTGAGTCTTAACGAGCAACATGTAAGTGCACCTTGGGATTTGACATCCAAGGAAATCACTTTGGGACCCCAAAACGTTGAGTAATAGTCCATGAAACGGGCCAGAATCGGCCAAAACTATTAGTGTTGACGACCGGCACGTAAACGCACCCCGGGTTCGTCAATCGTGGGAATCACTTCGGACCCCAAAACTGAGTAATAATCCAAGAAACGGGCCAGAATCGGCCAAACTTCGAGTCTTGATGACCAACACGTAAGCATACCTTGGGGTTCGAAAACCATGGAAATTGCTTTGGGACCACAAAACGTTGAATAATAGTCCACGAAACGGGTCAGAATTGACAAAAACATCGAGTGTTGATAACCGACACGTAAACACCCCCGGGGGTTCGTTAATGGTGGAAATCACTCCGGGACGCCAAAACAGTGAGTAATAGTGCACGAACCGGGCCAGAATCGGCCAAAACTGTGAGTGTTGATGACTGACACGTAAACACGCCCCGGGGTCTGTTAATGGTGGAAATCACTCCGGGACGCCAAAACAGTGAGTAATTGTCCACGAACAGGGCTAGAATCGACCAAAAGTGTGAGTGTTGATGACCGACACGTAAGCGCACCCCGGGGTTCGTTAATCGTGGAAATCACTCCGGGACCCCAAAACAGTGAGTAATACTCCACGAAACGGGCCAGAACCGGCCAAAACTGTGAGTGTTGATGACCAACACGTAAGCGTACCCCGGGGTTCGTTAATCGTGGAAATTATTCCGGGACCCCAAAATAGTGATTAATAGTCCATGAAATGGGCCAGAATCGGCCAAACTGTGAGTGCTGATGACCGACACGTAAGCGCACCTTGGGGTTCGACAACCATGGAAATCGCTTTGGGAGCACAAAACGTTGAGTAATAGTCCACGAAATAGGTCAGAATCGACAAAAACCGCGATTATTGATGACCGATACGTAAACACGCCCCGGGGTTCATCAATGGTGGAAACCACTCCGAGACGCCAAAACTATGAGTAATAGTACATGAAACGGGCCAGAATCGGCTAAAACTATGAGTGTTGATGACCGACACGTAAGCGCACCTTGGGGTTCGATGACCAAGGAAATCGCTTTGCCACCCCAAAATGGTGACTAATAGTCCATGAAATGGGCCAGCATCAGCCAAAACTGTGAGTGTTGATGAGCGACACGTAAGCGCATCCCGGGGTTCGTTAATCGTGGAAATCACTCCGGGACCCCAAAACAGTGAGTAATAATCGACGACACGGGACAGAATCGGCCAAAACTGTGAGTCTTAACGACCGACACGTAAGTGCACCTCGGGGTTCGTTAATCATGGAAATCACTCCGGGACCCCAGAAGAGTGACTAATAGTCCATGAAACGGGCCAGAATCGGCCAGAACAGTGAGTGTTGATGACCGACACGTAAGTGCACCTTGGGGTTCAACAACTATGGAAATCGTTTCGGAACCCCAAAACGATGAATAATAGTCCATGAAACGGGTCAGAAGTGACAAAGACCACAAGTGTTGATGACCGACACGAAAACGCACCCGGGGTTCATCAATCGTGGAAATCTCTCTCGGACCCCAAAACAGTGAGTAACAGTCCAAGAAATGGGCCAGAATCGGCCCAAACTGTGAGTCTTGACGAGCAACATGTAAGTGCACCTTGGGATTTGACATCCAAGGAAATCACTTTGGGACCCCAAAATGGTGAGTAATAGTCCACGAAACAGGCCAGAATCGGCCAAAACAATGAGTGTTAACGACCGGCACGTAAACGCACCCCGGGTTCGTCAATCGTGGGCATCACTTCGGGCCCCAAAACTGAGTAATAGTCCAAGAAACGGGCCAGAATCGGCCAAACTTCGAGTCTTGATGACCAACACGTAAGCATGCCTTGGGGTTCGAAAACCATGGAAAATGCTTTGGGACCACAAAACGTTGAGTAATAGTCCATGAAACGGGTCTGAATCGACAAAAACCTCGAGTGTTGATGACCGACCCGTAAACACACCCGGGGTTCGTTAATGGTGGAAATCACTCCGGGACGCCAAAACATTGAGTGATAGTCCACGAACCGGGCCAGAATCGGCCAAAACTGTGAGTGTCGATGACTCACACATAAACACGCCCCGGGGTCTGTTAATGGCGGAAATCACTCCGGGACGCCAAAACCGTAAGTAATAGTCCACGAACAGGGCTAGAAACGACCAAAACTGTGAGTGTTGATGATCGACACATAAGCGCACCCCGGGGTTCGTAATCGTGGATATCACTCCGGGACCCCAAAACAGTAAGTAATACTCCATAAACGGGCCATAACCGGTCAATACTATGAGTGTTGATGACCAACACGTAAGCGTACCCCGGGGTTCATTAATCGTGGAAATCACTCCGGGACCCCGAAACAGTGATTAATAGTCCATGAAACGGGCCAGAATCGGCCAAACTGTGAGTGCTGATGACTGACACGTAAGCGTACCTTGGGGTTCGACAACCATGGAAATCGCTTTGGAAGCACAAAACGTTGAGTAATAGTCCACGAGACGGGTCAGAATCGACAAAAACAGCGATTGTTGATGACCGACACGTAAACTAGCCCCGGGGTTCGTCAATGGTGGAAATCACTCCGAGACACCAAAACAGTGAGTAATAGTCCATGAAACGGGCCAGAATCGGCTAAAACTATGAGTGTTGATGACCGACACATAAGCGCACCTTGGGGTTCGACGACCATGGAAATCGCTTCGCGCCCCCAAAACGGTGAGTAATAGTCCATGAAACGGGTCAGTATCAGCCAAAACTATGTGTGTTGATGACCGACACATAAGCGCATCCCGGGGTTCGTAGATCGTGGAAATCACTCCGGGACCCCAAAACAGTGAGTAATAGTCCAAAAATCGGGCCAGAATCGGCCCAAACTGCGAGTCTTGACGATCAACATGTAAGTGCACCTTGGGGTTTGACATCCAAGGAAATCACTTTGGGACCCCAAAACAGTGAGTAATAGTCCACGAAACGGGCAAGAATTGGCCAAAACTATGAGTGTTGACGACCGGCACGTAAACACACCCCGGGTTCGTCAATCGTGCGAATCACTTCGAACCACAAAACTGAGTAATAGTTCAAGAAACGGGCAAGAATCAGCCAAACTGCGAATCTTGACGACCAACACGTAAGCATACCTTGGGGTCCGAAAACCATGGAACTTGCTTTGGGACCACAAAACATTGAGTAATAGTCCACAAAACGGGTCAGAATCGACAAAAACCTCAAGTGTTGATGACCGACACGTAAACACGCTCGGGGGTTCGTTAATGGTGGAAATCACTCCGGGACGCCAAAACAGTGAGTAATAGTCCATGAACCGGGCCAGAATCAGCCAAAACTGTGAGTGTTGATGACCGACACGTAAACACGCCCCGGGGTTCGTTAATGGTGGAAATTACTTTGGGATGCCAAAATAGTGAGTAATAGTCCACGAACCGGGCTAGACTCGGCCAAAACTGTGAGTGTTGATGACCGACACGTAAGCGCACCCCGGGGTTCGTTAATCGTGGAAATCACTCTGGGACCCCAAAATAG
>NC_057804.1:555707-556882 GCF_018294505.1 Triticum aestivum
GCACCTTGGGGTTCGACGACCATGGAAATCGCTTTGCGACCACAAAACGGTGAGTAATAGTCCATGAAACGGGCCAGTATCATCCAAAACTGTGAGTGTTGATGACCGACACGTAAGCGCATCCGGGGTTCGTTAATGCTGGAAATCACTCCGGGACCCCAAAACAGTGAGTAATAGTCAATGAAACGGGACAGAATCGGCCAAAACTGTGAGTGTTGACGACCGACACGTAAGTGCACCTCGGGGTTCGTTAATCATGGAAATCACTCCGGGACCCCAGAACAGTGATTAATAGTCCACGAAACGGGCCAGAATCGGCCAAAACAGTGAGTGTTGATGACCGACACATAAGCTCACCTTGGGGTTCAACAACTATGGAAATCGTTTCAGAACCACAAAACAATGAGTAATAGTCCATGAAACGGGTCAGAATTGACAAAGACCGCGAGTGTTGATGACTGACAAAAAACGCATCCGGGGTTCGTCAATCGTGGAAATCACTCCAGGACCCCAAAAAAGTGAGTAACAGTCCAAGAAACGGGCCAGAATAGGCCCAAACTGTGAGTCTTAACGAGCAACATGTAAGTGCACCTTGGGATTTGACATCCAAGGAAATCACTTTGGGACCCCAAAACGTTGAGTAATAGTCCATGAAACGGGCCAGAATCGGCCAAAACTATTAGTGTTGACGACCGGCACGTAAACGCACCCCGGGTTCGTCAATCGTGGGAATCACTTCGGACCCCAAAACTGAGTAATAATCCAAGAAACGGGCCAGAATCGGCCAAACTTCGAGTCTTGATGACCAACACGTAAGCATACCTTGGGGTTCGAAAACCATGGAAATTGCTTTGGGACCACAAAACGTTGAATAATAGTCCACGAAACGGGTCAGAATTGACAAAAACATCGAGTGTTGATAACCGACACGTAAACACCCCCGGGGGTTCGTTAATGGTGGAAATCACTCCGGGACGCCAAAACAGTGAGTAATAGTGCACGAACCGGGCCAGAATCGGCCAAAACTGTGAGTGTTGATGACTGACACGTAAACACGCCCCGGGGTCTGTTAATGGTGGAAATCACTCCGGGACGCCAAAACAGTGAGTAATTGTCCACGAACAGGGCTAGAATCGACCAAAAGTGTGAGTGTTGATGACCGACACGTAAGCGCA
>NC_057804.1:556892-557515 GCF_018294505.1 Triticum aestivum
CAAAATAGTGAGTAATAGTCCACGAACCGGGCTAGACTCGGCCAAAACTGTGAGTGTTGATGACCGACACGTAAGCGCACCCCGGGGTTCGTTAATCGTGGAAATCACTCTGGGACCCCAAAATAGTGAGTAATACTCCATGAAACGGGCCAGAATCAGCCAAAATTGTGAGTGTTGATGACCAACACGTAAGCGCACCCCGGGGTTCGTTAATCGTTGAAATCACTCCGGGACCCCAAAACAGTGATTAATAGTCCATTAAACGGGCCAGAATCGGCCAAATTGTGAGTGCTGATGACCGACACGTAAGCGCACCTTGGGGTTCGACAACCATGGAAATTGCTTTGGGAGCGCAAAACATTGAGCAATAGTCCACGAACCGGTTTAGAATCGACAAAAACTGCGATTGTTGATGACCGGCACGTAAACATGCCCCGGGGTTCATCAATGGTGGAAATCACTCCGAGACGCCAAAACAGTGAGTAATAGTCCATGAAACGGGCCAGAATCGGCTAAAACTATGAGTGTTGATGACCGACACGTAAGCGCACCTTGGGGTTCGACGACCATAGAAATCACTTTGCGACCCCAAAACGGTGAGTAATAGTCCATGAAACGGGCCA